>NC_082721.1:75491717-75615270 GCF_030144855.1 Hypanus sabinus
CCGATGGCCATGACTCTATTGAACTCCCTGCTAGATCCAGGTCTCATCACATATGAATCCTCAGTAGTGTTATACTGGTTACCTTTTAATCTGTCATAAATACTCCTTATGCTGAAAAAGTCAATCTTCAAGACAGCAGGAGACTGCAGATAAACTAAGGGGGATTTTATCTCTAAAGTGCTCTTCTAGTTGGACATGACGCATGCTAAATGTAAGAGAAAATGTTATTCAGATCACAAGTCAGAATCATCCAGAATCGTTTTCCACCTTACATGTGGAGAACTGACAGAGGAGCGGGACATTTCTGTGGACACCTGGATATTTAAACTTAGCAACATATATCACTTCAAAGAAAGAACCCTCAACCACAGCAGAGTGCTGATTACAATTGCGCAGGGAGTGGAGCTCCTGCAAGTTCTAGACAGTTACACAGAACAGACCTAAAGTATCATTTGCTCAGGTAATTTAAGGGTAAGGAACAACATTGTCCTATTCATTCAAATCACCCCACACTGCCCCATCAACATGTCATCACCTCCATCATAACATCTGTCGGTGCAGGCAGCGGAGTGGGAGTAAGGAATGCTCGAGATCGACAGATGACTGGAGATCGGAGGATTGGAGGATCAGCCATGGTAGGTAGGCTGAGACCGTCAGACCTACCTAGAGAGTACCTGAGGAGGAAGGTAAAACTGCACAGGCGCGGGTGACATCAGCGGCGAGCACGGGGTTTAAAAAGAGGCCCACTTTCAGGAGCTGGCAGCATCAGTGTGGGCAGCGGAGTGTGTGGGAGCAGAGTGCTGGGCTTTGGCTCAGCGGGCTTCGGCGCAAGGGGACTTCGGTGAGAGGAAATCAGTGAGCCTGAGTATGTGCTTGCTGAGGTAAAAAGGTAAGGTCAGTAGGTTCTTTTGTCATTTATTCTGACTAATCTGAGATCAGGTAATGGCGGAGACAGTTAGAGCAGTGGTGTGAGCGTATGCAGTATGTGGGAGGTCAGGGTCAACACAGTTGTCCCTGATGACCACACCTGCAAAAGGTGCATCCAGCTTCAGCTCCTATCAGACCGAGTTAGGGAATTGGAGTAGGATCCGGGAGGCAGAGGCAGAGATAGATAAGAGTTATCAGGAGGTAATCACACAGAAAAGACAGGAGGTAGGCAAATGGGTGACAGTCAAGAGAAGCAGGGGGAGCAGACAGAGAGAGCAGGGCACCCCTGTGGCCATTCCCATCAAAAATAAGTATACCATTTTGGATACTGTCGGTGGGGATGACCTACCAGGAACAAATTGCAGTGGTCCTGTCTCTGGCACTGAGGTTGGACCCTCAACTAGGAAGGGGAGGAGGGGAAGTGAGCAGTAGATATAGGCGATTCTATAGTCAGGGGGGCGGATAGGAGATTTTGTGGGGAAGATCAGGAGTCTCGGATGGTATGTTGCTTCCCCGGTGCTGGGGTCCGAGACATCTCAGATCAGGTGCAGGTTATTCTCGAGAGCAAGGGCAAGAATCCAGATGTTGTGGTCCATGTAGGGACCAATGACGTGCGTAGAGTGAGTGAGGGGGTCCTGCATAGGGAGTTCAGGGAGTTAGGTGCAAAGCTGAAGAGCAGGACCTCCAGGGTAACAATCTCAGGATTACTACCTCTGCCACGTGTGAGGGAGGCAAGGAACAGACAGATTAATACGTGGCTGAGAGGATGGTGCAGGAGGGAGGGCTTCAGGTTTTCAGATAATTGGGCTTTGTTCCAGGGAAGGTGGGATCTGTTCCAAAGGGACAGTTTACACCTGAACTGGAGCAGTATTAACATTCTTGCAGGGAAGTTTGCTAGTGCATCTTGGCAGGGGGGTTAAACTAAATTTGCAGGGGACAGGGATCCAGAATCTGAGAGAGGCTAGCGAGATGAAGAATAAAGGACAGGTGGGGACTACACGGTTCCGGAATATTAAGGGTGTAGTAGAGAAAGGTGAGGCGGAACAAGTGATAAGGAGGACACATGTACAGATGGATGGTCTGACGGAACATGGAGTTAAATGTGCAGAAAGAATAAGTAAGTTTAGGAAGGACAACAAAATTCTAGGGGCATATAGCCTGATGGGAGTTCAGGGAGCTGGGTTAAGTACAATCGGCAGCGATTCAAACAAAGAGGGGAGAAATGGGCTAGAAATTCTATATCTGAATGCACGAAGTGTCAGAAATAAGGCAGATGAGCTTGAAGCTCAGGTGCAAATGGGTAACTATGATGTTGTTGGGATAACGGAGACATGGCTGCAGGGAGATCAGAACTGGGAAATGAATGTACAATTGTATATGTGCTATCTTAGGGACAGAAATGGGGGCAGGGGGTGGGGTGGCTCTGTTGGAGAGGAATGAGATTCAGTCTTTTGCAAGGGGGGACATAGGATCAGGAGAAGTAGAGTCTGTGTGGATAGAACTGAGGAACGGTAAGGGCAAAAGGACCCTAATGGGTGTTGTCTACTGGCCACCAAACAGTAGCATGGATATTGGGTGCAAGTTGAATAGGGAGTTAACACTGGCATGTGGCATAGGTAATGTCGCAGTAGTTATGGGGGATTTCAACATGCAGGTGAACTGGGAGAATCAGGTTGGTGCTGGACCCCAGGATAGGGAGTTTGTAGAGTGCCTACGGGATGCATTCTTGGAACAGCTTGTACGAGAGCCGACCAGGGACAAGGCTATTCTGGATTTAGTGTTATGTAATGAACAGGATTTCGTAAGCAATCTTGAAGCAAAGGAGCCATTAGGAGGTAGTGATCAGAATATGATAAGTTTTTATCTGCAATTTGAGAAGGATAAGGGCTGCTTGGAGGTGTCAGTGTTGCAGTTGAACAGGGGAAACTATGGAGCCATGAGGGAGGAGCTGGCCAAAGTTAACTGGACGGATATCCTAGCAGAAAAGACAGTGGAACAGCAATGGCAGGTATTCTTGGGAATAATGCACAAGGTGCAAAATCAGTTCATCCTCCAGAGAAGGAAGGATTCAAAGGGAGGAAAGCGGACCCAGTGGTTGACAAAGGAAGTCAGAGATTGCATAGCATTAAAAAAAAGGAAGTATGACAGAGCTAAGGTGAGTGGGAGGACAGATGATTGGGAAATTCTAAGGAATAACAGAACTTAACTAAAAAGGCAATACGGGTAGAAAAAATGAGGTACGAATGCAAGCTAGCCAGGAATATAAAGGAGGATAGCAAAAGCTTTTGTAGGTATGTGAAGAGAAAGAAGATAGTTAAGAACAACATTGGGCCCTTGAAGAATGAATTGGGTGAAATTCTTATGGGAAACAGAGAAATGGCAGAAGAATTTAATAAGTACTTTAGATCTGTCTTCACTGAGGAAGACACAAGCAATCTCCCAGATGTATGGATGGGCCAAAGACATAGGGTAACAGAGGAAATGAAACAGATTGACATTAGAAAGGAAACGGTGATGAGTAGACTGTTGGGACTGAAGGCTGACAAATCCCCAGGTCCAGATGGTCTGCATCCTAGGGTACTAAAGGAGGTGGCCCTGGAAATTGTGGATGCATTGCTAATCATTTTCCAATGTTCCTTAAATTCAGGATCAGTTCCTGAGGATTGGAGAATGGCTAACGTTATCTCACTTTTTAAGAAAGGAGGGAGGGAGAAAACAGAGAACTATCGACCTGTCAGCCTAACATCAGCAGTGGGGAAGATGCTAGAGCCCATTATTAAAGATGAAATAGTGGCATATCTGGATAGCAGAGATAGGATTGGGCTGAGCCAGCATGGAGTTACCAAGGGTAAATCATGCCTGTCTAATCTATTGGAGTTTTTCGAGGATGTAACCAGGAAGTTAGACAAGGGAGATCCAGTGGATGTAGTGTACCTCGATTTTCAGAAGGCATTTTAATAAGGTCCCACATAGGAGATTGGTGGGTAAAATCAAAGGTCATGGCATTGGGGGGAAGATATTGACATGGATAGAAAACTGGATGGCAGATAGAAAGCAAAGGGTAGTGGTGAATGGCAGGTGGGTGACTAGTGGGGTGCCACAGAGATCAGTATTGGGACCACAGCTGTTTAAGATTTAAGTCAACGATTTAGATGAATGCATTGAGAATAACATCAGCAAGTTTGCTGATGATACTAAGCTGGGTGGCAGTGTGACATGTGATGAGGTTGTCAGGAGAATTCAGGGTGACTTGGATACGCTGGGTGAGTGGGCAGATACTAGGCAGATGATGTTAAATGTGAATAAGTGTGAGGTTATCCACTTTGGGAGTAAGAACAGGAAGGCAGATTATTATCTGAACGGTGTAGAGTTAGGTAAGGGAGAAATACAAAGAGATCTAGGAGTCCTTGTTCATCAGTCACTGAAGGTGAATGAGCAAGTGCAGCAGGCAGTGAAGAAGGCTAATGGAATGTTGGTCTTTATTACAAAGGGAATTGAGTACAAGAGCAAGGAAATCCTCTTGCATTTTTACAGGGCCCTGGTGAGACCACACCTGGAGTATTGTGTACAGTTTTGGTCTCCAGAGATAAGGGAGGACATCCTGGCTGTAGAGGAAGTGCAGCGTAGATTCACAAGGTTAATTCCGGGAATGTCAGGACTGTCTTATGCTGAGAGGTTAGAGAGACTGAGCTTGTACACGCTGGAATTAAGGAGATTGAGAGGGGATCTGATTGCAGCATATAAGATTATTAAGGGATTGGACAAGATAGAGGCAGGAAATATGTTCCAGATGCTGGGAGGGTCCTGTACCAGAGGGCATGTTTTGAGAATAAGGTGTACATCATTTAGGACAGAGTTAAGGAAAAACTTCTTCTCCCAGAGAGTTGTGGGGGTCTGGAATGCACTGCCTTGGAAGGCAGCGGAAGCCAATTCTCTGAATGTTTTCAAGAAGGAGTTAGATAGGTATCTTATGGATAGGGGAATCAAGGGATATGGGGACAAGGCAGGAACCGGGTATTGATAGTAGATGCTCAACCATGATCTCAAAATGGCGGTGCAGGCTCAAAGGGCCGAATGGTCTACTTCTGCACCTATTGTCTATTGTCTAATTTATCATTTTGAAACTATAATAATTAATCTATATGTGTCTTTGATATGAGGGCTAAGTTTTGTCTCTGTCTGTTGTTTTGTCTAAATTGGAATGCAGCCAAAATGTCAAATCAAGTTGAGCTAAACCAGTAGGTTTTATTTTTTTTTGGGGGGTGGATGTTAGGTCTAGCTGTTGACTGTCAAATTATTCTTTTTTTTTTTTGAAGAGAATACGCTGGAAGAGACTTCTTGTCTTATTATATGGGATGACTTCAAGGCCTATATTAGAGGACAAATTATTTCTTATACTGCGAGTGTTAAGGAAAAAAGCTAGCAAAGAGAGAATTTATAGAGAGATTTAGCTAATCAGTTGAAACAATTAGACCAAAAAATTGCCTTGGCTCCAGATCTTGTTTTGTTCCATGCTGAAGTGGTTTGGAATTCTGAAAATTAGTAAGAACCTGAGCAGAGAGAGATAAATAAAGTAATCTAATCCATTGAATGAAATCGGGCCCAAAATTACATTTTTCTAAGGTTTTAAATAAATAATTCCATTCAACCCGATCGAAAGCCTTTTCAGTGTCCAAGGATATCACACATTCCAAAATCTCCTCAGAAGGAGAATAGATAACATGTAATAAATGACAAATATTGAAGCAGGAATATCGATTTTTAATAAGTCCAGTCTGATCATCAAAATTGATAGATGATAAAATATTTTCAATCCTATGAGCCAGAATATTGGATAAGATTTTAGCACGAACATTAAGTAAGGAGATTGGTCAATATGCAGAGCATTCAGTTGGGTTTTTATTATATTTAAGGATAATAAAAATAGAACATTTACCATATAAAAGTCATGTTGAAATTAAAACTAAATATGATCTTCTTTTAACATATCCAATTGAAACTCAACTTACAAAAGATAAAAGTCAATTTAATATTCATGGAGACAAAACAGATAAATTATTGACTAAACAATTCAAAGCCTTTATAGTGAAACAGCAAATTAAAGAAATTTGTAAATTCACGGTGATAGGACAACTGACCATTTAGAAATAAATGATATCTTTACAGAACTTTATTCTAAACTTTATAGTTCTGACTCTCCTAAAGATAATACTGTAATGAATAATTCATTAGACCAATTAAACATTCCTACACTTCCTGTTCATAACAGAAAAAAGTTGGATCAACCTATTTCTTATGAAGAAATTGCCGAGACTGTACGTTCATTGCACTCAGGGAAGGCTCTGGGTCCTGATAGACTTTCTAGAATGTTATAAGGCTTTTTCATCATTGCTTCGTCCTCATTTATGTTCAGTCTTTTGGAATTCCTTTAAATTGGGTAGGTTGCCATGAAGGTCCAAGTTCCCTTATCCTTAAAAAGAATAAGAACCCAACAGAATGCTCTTCTTATAGACCAATCTCATTACTTAATGTTGACACTAAAATCCTATCCAATGTTCTGGCTATATTTGAATATATTTTACCATCTCTTATTTCTGGTGATCAGAGTGGATTTATTAAAAATATATATTCCCAATTTAATATTCATCATTTATTAAATGTTATCTATTCTCTTTCTAAGGAGATTTCAGAATGCATGATATCCTTAGATGCTGAGAAGGTTTTTGATCTGGTTGAATGGAATTATTTATTTAAAACCTCAGAAAAATTTAATTTTGAGCCTGATTTCATTCAATAGATTAAATTACTTTATTTAGCTCCCACTGCTCAACTTCTTACTAATTTTCAGAAGTCCAAACCATTTAAACTTCAGCATGGAACAAAACAAGTCTGCCCTTTGAGCCATTTGCTCTGACATCTGGCCTTAGAACATTTAGCCATTGCTTTTCAAGAATCTAGTGATATCACTGATATATTAAGGAAAGGTATTACCCACAAAGTTTTGCTCTATGCTGATGATTTATTGCTTTATGTTTCTAATGCTGAAACTTTATTATTTCCTGCACTTTCTTTACTCTCCCGTTTCAGCCAGATTTCAGGATATAAACTGATTTTACATAAGAGTGAACTGTTTCCTTTGAATAATTTGGTATCCATTAATACTGACCTTCCTTTTAAAATTGTAAGGAGTCAATTTACCTATTTGGGTGTAACAATTACTATGAATTATAAACACCTACTTAAAGAAAATTTTTTTACCCTACTGAATTATGTGAAAAGGGCACTATCAAACTGGTCACCCCTCTCGTTATCATCGATTGACAGAATTAATTCAATTAAAATGAATATCTTACCTAAATTTATATACCATTTTCAGGCATTACCCGTTTTTATTCATAAATCCTTTTTTGATTCTCTTGACTTTATCCTATCTTCTTATATATGGAAGAACATTCTTGACTAAATAAAATTCATCTTCAAAAAGGTAAAAAGGATGGAAGTTTGGCTTTACTAAATTTTAGGTTTCATTACTGGGCAGTCAATAAACAAAATCTTACGTTTTGGTCATAGTGTATTAACTGTGAGGACTATTCAGTATGGGTTTCTTTAGAAGCCAACGCTGTTAATACATTTTCCATCATTTCTCTTCTTGGATCCTCACTTCCTTTATATTTAAGTAAACTAACTGACAATTTGATAGTTTAACATACTTTGAGAATCTGCGTACAATTTAGAAAATACTTCAGTTTATTGAGATTTTCTGTTACAAGTCCCATTTTTCCTAATTATTTTTTAAGCCTTTTGTGGCCGATCCAGTTTTTAAAGAATGGGATAGATTGGGTATTAAATGGTTCCAGGATCTGTTTGTTAGAGGAAGTCTCTTTTCACTTGAGCAATTGTCAGCTAACTATATCTTACCAAAAACCCACTTTTGTTTGATATCTGTAAATTAGAGACTTCCTGTGATCTCAATTATATATATTTCCTGAAAGTCCCAATATGAACATTGTAGATGTAATTTCTAATTTGAAGCCTTTTCATAATGGTTAAATATCCAATATTTATGACATGTTACAGGGTATCAGAAATGTGCCTTTAGACAAAATTAAAAATATTTGGGAACAAGATTTACAGATTGTCATTTCTGAGGAAATTTGGAATGGAAATTTTAAATTGGTTAAAACGTCATTGTTAAGTGCCCACCATTCTTTCCTACAATTCAAAGTGGTTCTCAGGGCTCACATGACCAAGGATAAGCTACCTCATTTTTATTCAGATATATCTCCCTATTGTGATGGATGTGACAATGGAGAAGCTTCACTAATTCATATGTTTTGGACATGTCTGAGTCATGAAAAATACCAGAAGGAAGTATTCCAAACCTTCCCTGTACTTTTCAAAGTAAATTTTAAGTCCAACCCTTTGACTGCCTTGTTCAGTATTGCTGGAGGAAAAGATATTATTTTGCAGACATTTGATTTGCACATTTTGGCTTTCATTTCTCTTACAGCTAGAGGGCACTCTTGCTTAAATGGAAGGATGTCGTTCCACCTGTTCACACTCAATGGTTATGTGATGTTTACTCATGCTTAAATGAGAAGATCCATTATTCAATTTCTGAATCCAGTCAAGACTTTCAAACATTGTGGGGACCATTTTTGAACTAATTTCCAAATCTTTGATTTGCTCTTAAAGTACAGATGTTGGCTAATAGCATATTTCACTGAATGATAAGGATTTTACATAAACATATAACAATTACAGCACGGAATCAGGCCATCTCAGCCCTTCTAGTCTGTGCCGAACACTTACTCTCACTTAGTGTCATCAACATGCACTCAGCCCATAACTCTCCATTCCTTTCCTGTCCATCTACCTATCCATTTTCTTAAATG
This sequence comes from Hypanus sabinus, assembly GCF_030144855.1. Taxonomy (NCBI): domain Eukaryota; kingdom Metazoa; phylum Chordata; class Chondrichthyes; order Myliobatiformes; family Dasyatidae; genus Hypanus; species Hypanus sabinus. The sequence continues at coordinate 75,500,540 of NC_082721.1, forward strand.
GAAATATCAAACCTACCTCTACCACTTCTACTGGAAGCTCATTCAACACAGCTACAACTCTGTGAGTAAAGAAGTTCCCCCCCCATGTTACCCCTAAACTTTTGCCCCTTATCTCCCAACTTATGTCCTCTTGTTTGAATCTCCCCTACTCTCAATGGAAAAAGCCTATCCACGTCAACTCTATCCATTTCCCACCTAATTTTAAATACCTCTATCAAGTCCCCCCTCAACCTTCTATGCTCCAAAGAATAAAGACCTAACTTGGTCAACTTTTCTCTGTAACTGAGGTGCTGAAACCCAGGTAACATTCTAGTAAATCTCTTTATTTTGTTGACATCTTTCCTATAATTTAGTGACCAGAACTGTATACAATTTTCTTTTCCTTTTTTCTTTCTTTACCAAACAGCATTGGTCTTGATAGTGGGATTCAATTTTTTTTTTGTATACTAAAATTATCACATTTCAATGTTACGATTTAATTAAAATTACATGAATATAGGGTAAGAGATTCCGAGTATGATTCAAATATAATGTATTTGATAATAGTTAATAATTTTTGAAGTATAATATATGTTTTATTGTACTCTATGTGGAAAATTAATAAAAATATTGAAAGAAAGCAAAACCAAGAACCTCTCCCATCCATCCCACAAACTCATTGACCCCTACCATTAAGCAGGAGGTACCATAGCATTAGGCCAGGCAATGTTAAGAGGAAAAAGTTTCCCCCCCAACGGCCATGACTCTATTGAACTCCCTGTCACGCACAGGCCTCATCATGTAGGAAGCATCTGTGGTGTTATACTGGTTACTTTTTAATTTGTGTCATAAATGCATGTCTTGCTGAAAAAGTCAATCTTCTAGACAGCAGGAGACTGTAGACGTCCTGAAGAGGATTTTATCTCTGAGCTGTCCTTCTGGCTGGGTATTACACATTCAGACCACAAGACAGAATCATCCAGCTTCAACATTTGTCTCTTCACACATGGAGAACTGACAGAGGAGCAGGATATTTTTGTGGACACCAAGATATTTCAACTAAACAACACATACCATTTCAAAGAAAAAACTCTGAACCACAGCAGGGAGCAGATTAAAATTGCACAGGGAGTGAAATTCCTGCAAGTTCTAGATAGCTACATACAACAGACCTAAAGTATCATTTGCTTAGGTAAGTTCAGAGACATCATTGTCCTATCTCTTCACCGCTCCACCACCCCATCAACAGCCATTCACCTCTATCACAACATCTCCAAATTTCTCTTAATCTGAGGGTGGGGTGACTTCCTCCTTCAATGGAATGAAATGAATACTCAATAACCATTCCTCCACTGATTGAAACAGGATTCAGTTTTTCAAGTTGATGGTCATCTCCAATCTGTTCATTAGAATAAAACTCTCTGAGATTGAGAACTCCTTAGCACCAGTTTCTCAACTGCAACATATCAGAGAACATGTGGTGATCAGGGATATGCAGCTTCTCATCTCAGTTGCTCATGCTCAACCACAGTTTTGGATAAATCAACATACCTCCAAATAGGTTCAGGATTTCATGAGACAAAACCATTTTGGCTTCTCAATATCTTAAATAGGAAGCTCCAGGAAGTCAGAAACTGCTGCCCGGTACATACATTCAGACTGCTGGTTTGCACTTATTGGTACATAGATGTTCACTTTCAAATGAGGCAGAGATGTAAAAATTACCCTCAGAAGGGTTCACCCTTCAAAGGTGTGCCATTGTGTCCAAAGCTGGTGCAAATGAAGTACTCAGAAACTCCTCAAAATGAACTCATTCACCAGCACTAAGGAGGTTGGAGTCCACCAAGGCAAAACAATGTGTATTCAAGCCCTGCCTCTGTATACACGTCTGACAACAGAGGTAAGCTGTCTTCTTGAAACAGTACAGTTTTAGTCAATACAGCCTTCATGTTTGTTCAAGTATTTCTCACAGCAGTTTCCTGGTGATTAACCAGCGTCCATGATGATCTGATACAGTAAAACATTAAAGAGTTTGAACACATTTGCTAAAAGCCATAACACCCAGAAACAGTGACACTGCTCTAAAATGCAGCTAAAGAGCAGATCCTCTAAACTTATTTTGCCAGGAATTATTGACAATAGTCATTAGTTAGGTTCTGAACCCATTGGAATCATGAGTGCTTGAAACTAGCAAGGTCACAACTCAATGTGATGGAGGGAAGTGGTATTTAGTGAAGACCTTCACCTCACTCTGCATCAGGCTCTGCTCTGAAACAGCAGATCATCTCAAGAGATTGGATGAGAATCCTTAGCCCAACAGCTCAGTCCACAATCCACCAGTGTAATCTCATGATAATCGAGCAGAGAGCCAAAGCACCCGGTATAAAGAAAATTGACCACATGGGATACTGAGGGTCTCAGCTAGGCAATAGACAATAGGTGCAGAAGTAGACCATTCGGCCCTTCAAGCCTGCACCACCATTTTGAGATCATGGCTGATCATCTACTATCAATACCCGGTTTCTGCCTTGTCCCCATATCCCTTGATTCCCCTATCCATAAGATACGTATCTAGCTCCTTCTTGAAAGCATCCAGAGAATTGGCCTCCACTGCCTTCCAAGGCAGTGCATTCCGGACCCCCAACTCTCTGGGAGAAGAAGTTTTCCCTTAACTCTGTCCTAAATGACCTACCCCTTATTCTCAAACCATGCCCTCTGGTACTGGACTCTCACAGCATCTGGAACATATTTCCTGCCTCTATCTAGTCCAATCCCTTAATAATCTTATATGTTGCAATCAGATATCCTGCATTAGGGACAAGTGTTTGGTATAGGTACTCATCTCAGAATGGAACACAACTGAGGTCACAGATGCAATCACTTGCAAAATGATGGTAGACTTCCCCCCCCCCCAACCCACACCACTCTCTGATCTGTGTTTTTCCTCTGCCCACGACTGTTCTCTACACAGGGACTTTGCTCCTTCACCTCTTCCTATCCCAAGCCTCATAAGGAAGCAAATCTAACCCACATAGTGCACACAGGCCAGGGTGCATTGCTGAGCATGTTCAGCAGTCCACTTATCTCAGGGTCAACCTTCAGATAAGTCTCTCTGGTGCTTATTAAACTTCCTTTTGGGCAGCCATGCAAGCTGAGCCTGGACTTCAGTAAATGAGCTGCTTGTCATAGAATCATGGAGCCATACAACATGGCAACAACTTGACCTGTGGCCCTTAGATGCCAATGAAATCCAACAGCACTTGCTCCTTTGACATCTTTGTGGCTTAGTGATTTAAATGCTCATGTAGATATTTCTTAACTGCTGAAATCAGCCCAACATTAACAACTATCTCAGACAGTGCACTCCAGGTACTCACAACTCTCTGGATGGCAAAGATGGCCAACGGATACACCCTACATTTCTTCTCCTTTATCTTAAATATATCATTCTCTCTATCTCTAATATAGGTAGATGTTTCCTGCAAACTGCCTTATCTATATGCTTCACAACTTAACGTACCTTATCTTTTCACATCAGCTACTCCAGGGAAAATAGGTATTTAGCTTCAGATCTCTATTCCCAAATGAATTGCTCTATCCCAGGTAACATTTTTTTTTATGATTGAGATACAGCAGCAGCCTTTGAGCCATGCCTCATAACAATCCCAACAATGACCAATTCGCTTTCTGACTTGTATGTCTTTGGACAATGAGAAAAAACGTATGGAAATAACATATAAACACCTAACTGGGAACAGTGAGAGTTGGACCTGCGTCATTGGTACAGAAAACCCTTGTGCTCACCACTATGCTACTATGCTGCACTCTGCAGGTGGGACATAGTGACAATAATGCATGAAATCTGAACAAAGTTTTATAAAAGCTCAACACAACCTGTATTCAGTATCCTGATTAATGGCCGGTATCCATACACTAGTGGTCACCAACCTTTTTAAGCACAAGATCCCCTATCTCGGCTTTAGTTCAAGGCAAGGTCGACCCCAGAGCAATTAGTTCCATGCATGCGCAGAAGGAGATAAAAGACTGGAAGTAAAATCCCGCAACCATTAGAATTAGAAATAATTACAAAACATTAGAAATTATCTATGAATACCAGGGGTACCCACCCTTTTGTGCACAACAGACCAGTTTAATATTGACAATATTCTTGCGTACCAGCCAACGGGGTGGGGGGGTGATAAACATGACGATAATACAGCAATACTCGAACAGGTTCCTTATGTCCAGTCTATTCTGCAATTTCGTGGCTCTCAGCACTTAGCTTCTGTCCCGCACTGCTCACAAAACTCAACGTGTTTGTCTTTAATTGCAGGGTGCTTGGACTCAAGGTACCGAAGCAGTTTTGAGGGCTTCATTGCCTCAGACAGCCTCCCGGCCCGAACTCCAGCCTCCCGCCCTGCCCGTTGCCAGATGCCTTGGCCAGGTGCAGTTGGTCATGGGTCGGGTGAGAGGACATAGTCAAGGCCGGAAGTCCCCATATCAGGGACATGGCGGTCACAGTCTGAAGAGAGCAATCAAGGAGTGTGACAGGGAGTGGGCCCGCCCATCCCGTAGGATCTTTCGGCCGACAGAAGTTTGTTTCAGTGGATCGTAGCGAGGTAGCTGCTCTGATACTTATGAAACGTTGAGCCCGAATGAGGCCATCTGCGAATATTTTAGCACCAGGTTCCCGATGAACATTTGGTGTCCTAAACAGGTTTAGAGACAGCGCTCTGGGCCAGTACCGATGGCACTTCCCGCCGGCCACCGGAGGCCAACCAGTGATCCTTGGCATGAGGGTATCACTGCATTTAGGTGACTGATGACCTCGAGTGTGTTCAAGTTCAACAGTGGCCATGACAGGGAATGAGGAAAGCTGCAACTGACTCATATTGTTTCCTGCCGGCACGGTGGTTGGGGACCACTGAATTACACAGTGTAGTGGGGGGTGGGGTGGGGGGGGGAGCTACACGCATGCGCACTGGGCAGAAAGAACGGAACTAAACCCCGGCCATCCGGAAACAATCTCTCAACAGTATTTGTGTATTTATTTTTCGTTTTTTTTCTGGATCTACTGAGAAAGTCTCAAAGTTCAACTAGTCGATCACCATTGACGAGTGGGTGACCACTACCATACACCTTCCAAACTGCATCACCTGCTTGTTTGCCACATTCAATGATATGCAGAGTTCCACTTTATAGTTCATCAGTTCCTCAATACCACATACTATACTGATATTTACAGTATATGACCTAGAATGGCCCTATAAAGGATTGCGAGGGCTTCTGGGAGTATCTTCAGGGACTCTCTTCCTCCCATCCAGGATATTTATCAGGGCTGCTGCAAATGCACGCCCGTTAGCAATATCACAAAGGAGTTCCTACTGGTCACCGATGGAAACATCGCCAGCCCTGGCACCTGTGAAACAAACTACCATTCATCTTTATTTTTCCCCATAACTATAGAGTCCCTTATTACTGCTACTGTTCTCTATCCCATTCACTTCTGAGCCACAGGGCCAGACTCAGTGCAAGAGGCACGGCCACTGTTGGTTCCCCCAGGTACGTAGTCCCCTCAACATAACTCAAAATGGAGTAGTTATTGTTGAAGGGATAGCCACGAGCATCTTCTCCAATATCTGATGGTCTCGCTTCCCTCTCCTAACAGGCACCCATTTGTTTTCCTTCTGTAGCCATGTGGTGATTACCTCTGTATAGCTCCAGTCTATCATTGCTTCATTTTCCCTAAAAAGCCGAAGGTCATCGAGCTGCAGCGTTAGTTCGCTAACATGGTCTCTATGAAGCTGTATCTCGATGCACTTGGCGCAGATGTGGCCATCAAGAACACAGAAAGTCCCCAGGAAATCCCACATCTGCCCTCACTGAAGTTTTGTTGAGCCTTACTACTCTGCCTCAGACCACTCCGATGACAACCGCTCCCAAGGTGACTGCTCCCACCATGACCACTCCATTAGATGGTACCACTTTTTTATAGAGACTGGCATTATAAGCTTTTTTGCCCGACCTGCAGGTGGACATCTATTGCGTCTGTAACTTCCGGTGAAGATGTTGAGGATCCAGTTGCAGAGGGATTTACAAGAGCGCAGGTTTTGAAGTTTTTCGTTCAGAATTGTAGGAATGATTGTATCAAACGCTAACCTGTAGGCATCAAGCAGCATCTGTCATAAGTATTATTATCATCCAGGTCATCCAACGCTGAGAGAAGAGCCAATGAGATCGTATCCGCTTCAGACCTAATCTATCGTAAGGCAAATTCCAGTGGGTACTGGTCATAACTGAGACAAGAGTTAATACTAGCCATAACCAACCTCTCAAAGCACATCATCATCGATGTGACTGTCATTGGTCAATAATCCCCGAGATAACTCATCCTGCTCTTCGTCGGCAATCTTCCCTTTTTGAAGCTGGTAGGAACTTCCAACTATAGCGTTGAGAGATTGTAACTGTCTTTGAACACACCTGTCACATGATTGGTGCAGGTTAAAACATTTAGAAAAGATCTGAGGGGGTCGCTTTTCCCTGGGAACCTATAGAATGGTGCTTGGGATAGCGGTAGATGCGGAACGGCTGGGAGCATTTAAGAAGTGTCTCCAAATGAGCATTTTGGGCTTCGGCATGTAGCTATAAGCCCAAGTGCAGAATACAGAATTAATACAGATGTGTTTCCGCTGCTCAGCATTGATGTGTTAGGTCAGGAGGTATATTTCTATTATGTATATCTCCGTGAATCTATTTTACTCTATTGTATACATCGCGATCTTATGCAGCCATTAAGCCACCGAGCGTTATTCATCCCGATATCAATTTCGCCCTGTCTGAAAAACTGTAAATATTTTTCAAAATTGTGACTTTTAAAAAGGTAAATATTTTTCAAAATTGTGACTTTCACAAAAGTACTCAGTACAACTGTGAAGCCGAAATTAGAAAATTAGAACGAACAGCACAATAGAGATGACCATAACACCAGAAGAGTGTATCTGCCCAGTGGCAAGAGCTTTCTTCGGACAGACTGTGCTGGTTCGTCACTATATTCTGTAACATTCAAGTTAAACGTCATCGCCGTAAGTACAATAGGGAACTGACCAGTTAAAAGGACATCTTCCGGGAGCCCGATTATCCGCAGGTTCTGTCTTCGAGATCGATTTACAAGATCAATAATTTTAGATTTGTAATTGTCAAACACTTGAGAAGTCGAAGACAACTTTTGTTCTGAAGTTCAAGTTCTACGATCTCTCTGGCGAGCAGCTTCGTCGAGATCTGAAATTCTTGCTTCTTCTTGTTCCATTTCACGACTCAGCAAATTGTGACTTTCATCGACCGTCCTTAAAATTTCCTCAAGCGAAGATAATTTTTTTGTAAGTTTTTCCTTCAGTCTTTCATCCAGAAATTTCGAGATTGCGTCCAAAGTTAATGTGTCTTTAGTTGCTTTGCCTTCTTTAACTTCTCGTGCTCTCCCAGCCATTTTAACAAATTGAAAATGAAACTCAAAAAGTAACCCTAAATATCAACCCGTTTAGTGTAGGTATAAATAAGTTAGTTAGGGGGTGATTGCAGGTAAAAGAAATAAAAGAATTGGAGCGAAGCCTCAATCAGCCTCACCCCATGTGCGCCATCTTGAGATTGTAAAACGTAATTAATGGGCCACATTGCATTTAGAGAAAATCTGCCGAAAATAAAATACCTCAGACCTGAAGTACAACGTCTGCCACAGAGAAAATATTAGGGGTCGACCTGATTCGACTCTTTCTTGCCAATGCACCCGGACAAATGCAATTGCTCTTTTTAATCTCAACACAATAGATCCAGCAAGTGAGGCACAATAAGTTTATAGCCTCAGCGTCCTGGGTTAAATCCATGGCTGTCTCTGAGGACTTTATACGTTCTCCATGTGGTGGTGTGGGTTTCTTTCAAGTACACTGGATTCCATCCACATACCCAAAGTGGTACTGGTTCATCGGTTATTTGGTCATATGGGCGTAATTGGCCAATAAAGGCTTCCAATAAGGGCATGGAACCAAAAGTTGCGACGCGCTGACTATATCTCCTAATGAATAAATAAATAAACTCGCCTAGTCCTTATGGAGATGGAGTCTTATCTCTGTGTTCTGTAACAACATTATTGTAAAAAGCAGTATTGTCAGAGCAGATATGACAACTCGAATTTGCGTACCCTTCAATTTATAGCTGGATCTCTAGAGGACAAAAGGGTATACATACCTGAAAGTGAGCTGCCAACAGACTGAAGCTTCAAGACGAGATGTATATTCCAGAATAGAAACGAATGAACTGCATTTAGCATTTACTCTACGTGCTATATGCAGGATGTTCTAACTGCAGAGCTACAAAATCCCAAGATCGCGTAAAATGCAAAGGTGAGTCCCAATAAGACAGTGGTAGGGTACTGGAACCGTGGTGTGCAAAGGTTGTTGTAAGTCTAGTCATGAAGAAAAGAAAAGCTTAAGAAAGGTAGAAAAAACTGAATAATGGCAGAGATCTAGAAGATTATAAAGCTAGCAGGAACGAACTTTAGAAAGAAATTAGCAGAGCCGAAAAAGGGTCATAAGAAAACCTTGACGGGCTGGATTATGAAAGACCCCAAGGCATTCTACAAGTATGAGAAGAGCAAGAGGATAAGACGTCAGAGAACAGGACCGATCAAACGGTACAGTAGAAAATCGTGTTTGGAACCGGAGGAGATAGCAGAGGTGCTTAATGAATACTTTGCTACAGTATTAACTATGGAAAAGGATCTTGGCGATTGTAGGGATGACTTACAGCAGACTGAAAAGCTTAAGCATGTAGATATTAAGAAAGAGGATGTACTGTAACTGTTAGAAAACATCAAGTTGGGTAAGTCACATCGATCAGACGAGATGTATCCCAGGCCACTCTGGGAGGCGAGGTAGGAGATTGCTAAGCCTTTAGCGATGATCTTTGCATCATCAATGGGGATGGAACAGGTTCCGGAGGATTGGAGGGTTGCGGATATTGTTCCATTATTCAAGAAAGGAAGTAGAGATACCCCGGAAATTATAGAGCAGTGAGTCTTACTTCAGTGGTTGATAAGTTGATGGAAAAGATCCTGAGAGGCAGGATTTATGAACATTTGCAGAGGCATCATATTATCAGGAATGCTCAGCATGTCTTTGTCAAAGGTAGGTCGTGCCTCACGAGCCTGATTGAATTTTTTGAGGATGTGTCTAAACACAATGATGAAGGTAGAGCATTAGGTATAGTGTACATAGATTTCACCAAGGCATTTTATAAGGTGCCCCATGCAAGGCTTATTGAGAAAATAAGGAAGCATGGGATCAAAGGGGACATTACTTTGTGGAAACAGAACTGGCTTGCCCACAGAGGACAAAGGCTGGTTGTAGATGAGTCATGGAGTCATGGAGTTCGATGACCAGTGATGTGCATCAGGGAACTGTTCTGGGACCCCTATGCTTTGTGATTTTTATAAATATCCTGAATGAGGAAGTGGAGGGATGGATTAGCAAATTTTCTGATGACACAAAGGTTGGGGGTGTTGTCGATAGTGTGGAGGACTGTCAGAGGCGACAGCGGGACATTGATAGGATGCAAAACTAGGCTCAGAAGTGGCAACCACGTAGAAATCTGCAGATGCTGGAAATTCAAACAACACACACAATATATTGGTGGAACACAGCAGGCCAGGCAGCATCTATAAGGAGAAGCACTGTCGACGTTTCGGGCCGAGACCCTTCGTCAGAGAAGTGGCAGATGGAATTGAACCCAGGTAAGTGTGAAGTGGTTCATTTTCGTACGTCAAAATGCTGGCAAAATGTAGTATTAATGGTAAGACTCTTGGCAGTGTGGAGGATCAGAGGGATCTTGGTGTCCGAGTCAATAGGACACTCAAAGCTGCTACGCAGGTTGACTCTGTGGTTAAGAATGCACATGGTGCGTTAGCTTTCATCACCTGTGGGATTGAGTTTAGGAGCCGAGAGGTAATGTTGCAGCTGTACAGGAAGCCGGTCAAACCTCATTTGGAGTGCTGTGCTCAGTTCTAGTCACATCACTACAGGAAGGATGTGGAAACGATAGAAAGGGCGCTGAGGAGATTTACGAGGATGTTTCCTGGATTGGGAGGCATGCCTTATGAGAATAGGTTGAACGAACTAGACCTTTCCTCCTTGGAGCGACGGAGAATAAGAGGTGACCTGACAGAGATGTATAAGATGATGGAAGGCATTGACCGTTCAGCTAGTCAGAGGCTTTTTCCCAGGGCTGAAACAGCTAGAACAACATGGCACAAATTTAAGGTGCTTAGAAGTCGGCACAGAGGAGAAGTTCTTTTACGCAGAGAGTATTGAATGCGAGGAATGGACTGCCAGCGAAGGTGGTGGAGGCAGGTACAATGGGGTCTTTTAAAAGACTCCTGGATAGTTTTATGGACCTTAGAAAATTAGAGGTAACCCCAGGTAATTTCTAAGATAAGGACATGCTCAGCATAGCTTTTTGTGCAGAAGGGCTTGTATTGTGCTGTAGATTTTCTATGTTTCTAAAACCCCGCAACCCTGTCACATCTAGTTGTGAAAAGGGACGAGTAATTAAACACTTCAATAAAGGACTGCAGTCCAGCATCATTCTTACATCGGAGATAGAGGATTCTGAAGGTGAGTGCTGCAGGCATGGCTGAAGCTCTACGAAGCCAATGGGCTGCGCGATCCATCGTGACTGCAGGCTGTGATTTCTCATCATAAGATAGCCAGGCATTAGGCGATGAGGAAATGATGGAGACCAGAGGAAGCTGAACTTGATAGGACCAGACAACAGAATGATTATAGTAGGACCCACTTTTCAGAACGTTTGGCGTCATGGAGTAAGTGGCTGCAGTACAAATACAGGATTTCAATGTACCAAAACATGAGAAACGCTTCATAATGAAATTATTGCTTCTTTGTCATCGCTTGGCCTAAATCCGGAGCATCACTACTCCCCTCAGTATAATTAGGAGTGCTACTACCTCAGACAGATTAGAGCAGTTCAGGAATTACGTTTATGGTGTAATATGCTGCAGTCTCCGAAACCCAGCGTTAGGACCATTGGTATTTACCAAACGTTTCCCAAAATTTCGATTTCGATTTCGATTTTTTTTTCTCACTGTTGCCATCAGGTAGGAGATACAGAAGCCTGACGGCTCACACTCAGCGATTCAGAACAGCTTCTTCCACTCTGCCATCCGATTCCTGAATGGAATTTCAAGCTTTGGACACTACCTGTCTTTTTTAATATGCAGTATTTCTGTTTTTGCACATTTTAAATAGTCTATTCAGTATATGTAATCGATTCACTTGTTTATTTATTATATTTTATTTTATTTATTATTATCATTTTCCTCTCTCTCTCTCTTTCTCTCTGCTAGATTATGTATTGTATTGATCTGCTGCTGCTAAATTAACAAATTTCATGTCACATGCTGATGATAATAAACCTGATTCTGAAGTCGTAAAGTTGCAGATTGTGAAAATTTCAGATGCGTCTTTAACCATAGCTTTTGAGATAATGTCGACAGAGTGGTAGAATAGCGCTGAATTGCAGACGAAATCTGGGCAACGCAGTATTACGGTGTATTGGAAAGAAAAGCAGAATAGAAATGTTAACAAAAACCGAGACAAGAGTCCAAATGGGATCTGGGAACAGAGAGCTATGGGGGGTTGTACATCGATTGCTGGATGTATCAGTATGGTCTGAGAAAGTGTTTAATAAACAAGAATTGATTACCAGTCATGAACCCTTCGGACCAGCGAGGTGCGCCGTACCGGCAGGTCTCGAGGCAAATGAATGTTATTTATTTGAGTTTATTATAGTTGCTTACAGGCAACTTTTATCATTAGATTTCCACTGCATTTCACGCTTGTTATGCGTACACGGCTTCCTAATGCTTTTCGCCCGAGAGTGACTAGTTTTTGATTTCGAGCCGCACGAGGTTCCTGTGCTTTATGTTCTATTTGATGTTATTCTGGACCACCGTTCATCGCTGATTCCTGGAGCGAGTTCCTGTGAACTACTATTTTATGTGCCGAAGTCGTGAGTTGGTGAGCTCTTATACCCCGAATTATTTTCAGAAAAAAATCTTCATCTTTAATTTCTACTACTGAGTCCTGAGTTTACTCTGCACCTAGCTCTGCTCGTCTGAAGATCGTTAAAATGTCGGACTTAAAATTAATCCCGACGGTGCAATGCATGGAAATTATCATTAGCTGATTGAAAAATATTGTACGGACCATAGCAGGTATAGATGGGTCCATTTCATTACTGCATATTGATTATTCTTCCATAATTTGACTATAGCTAAACTTACAGCGTGGTCAATAACCACAATGAATTTGCCCTTTTTTCCTGTTCTAAGTGTATGATCGTGAAATTATACGAATTAATAGGTGGATGTTGATGTTCCAAGTTTACTGGAATAGTGTGTTACTGTCATTGAGCAATCGTTTAGAATTTGATCAAATAAGTTTACTCATGGGTTCCAACAGAACATGTTAATATCACAATGTGGCAACGATGAATTTCATATCTAAGCCACTTAAGCAGGGTTGGTTTTACCAACAGGTAACTCTTGAAGACCACGCCGATTACCTTTTTGTTTCTACCTTCAGTGCATCTTCTCAATTTGTTCAAAATGGTGCGCACTAATTCAACAGCAAAACGTACCAGTAAATGAATTCCGAAAGAAGTTTCCTTAACCTTTTTAACTTCATGCCATCAGAATTATTCGAGTATGGAGTCAGTATTGGGCACTCCCTATCTGTGCCAATGTAGCACAGATGCTGCTGGGTCTGTTTAGTTTGTGAAACGAAGCATATTTATGGATGGTAATGAGGTGCTCAATGTATTATATGTAACATATGCACAGCCTACTACTTGACTAATCGGTGATATACTTTTCTGAATTTAGAGGACAGTCTCCAAATAAATCCAAGACTGATTAGTTGCAAACAATTTTGTCTTATCCGAATCAAAGCTTGAGGGCCTGCATTGGCAGAAATCAGTTATATATCCTACAGAAGAGTCGGCGACAGAAATCCTACCCAGAACTCCATCTGGCAAGATATGAACATCTAGCGAGTTCAAATTATTCAGGGATAATTTCAATTCTTTTTCTTTGAATTTGTAGTAGACCAACTGACTCGTCGGACTCTACAGTGATTGATCGAACAAAATGGAGAAATATCTATGTTGACATTAGAAATGCTTTGCCCATTAATTTAAAGCACGACGAAGCACAGCATAAGTAACAGAAGGGGAATCAACGTCCCAAATTACCCGACAATGTGTGGAACATATTTCCCCACCTATGAGAGGGATACATTACCCTCATTACACCCAAATGCGCAGATATAGAGTGGAAGGAAGAAACCCTCTCAGACAACCTCCTAGGGGCTGCCATAGAAGAGGAAGAATGTAAGCTTATTGGAGAATTGAAGTTAATGCGGAGAATTGTGAGAGCAGAAGGAATGGGGCAAGGAAACATTGAGGGAACTCTGCATTTTCAAAGTCTCGATGGGAATAAGAGTGGATTGCATAGTTCCTCGTAGTTGGCAGAACATACCGAAATAGCTGATGAAGCATATAGGATCTTGGTTTTCGTCAGTAAACAGTGCAAGCACAATCCCTCCGAAGGCGTCTGAGCCCTCTGAATGCAGACAAGGAAACAGTCGATACCACAACACTCCTAAATTCATATCTACTTTATTCAGGATTAAGTTGTTAGTATTGAGATACAAGTAACCAACATATTTTACTGGATATTAGTTATTAGAAAGCGGCAGATACTTGAGCATGATCTTGTAGGTTAGATCCTGATAGTGATATGATGTCCAGAAATACTATGGTTGGCGTGGAAAAAGAAAGGGTGGCTTCGCCAACGAATAGAAAGAGAATAGGAAAGGAGAGGCGTGTGTGGGACTGACAGCCAGTGAGTAGCATTGGAAAAACTCGGATCAATTCCATCCACCTGCCTCGTAGAAGTTAGAGCTGGCAGCCCATCTTTCACGGATCAGGTTTGATTCGAATAAGTCCCAGTTTGCTGGGTTTTTCGCAAGTTATAATTAAAGAAAAGGTCTACGCCTGGAAAATAATCCAACGGTTACAGACCCAACCATTAAACTTCAACAAGTTCTGGTAAGTCTTCCAAGATTCGGATGGACAGATGAAAGATGCACAGAGAGTTTGGGAGCTCGGTTTAACGAAAAAAATACGTGAATGAGACAGGGTTAACCAAAGAAATCGACGGCAGCCGAACATTGTATTTGTAACAGCCATAGGATTGACTCGACGGCACAAAACTACTGTGCTGCGCCGATTGCTTTTGGGACCGCCTGGTAAAGGGTAAAAGAGATCTAGCCACGCACCAAACACGCCAATCCCAATTTACAGCTGGTCGTCTGGTGAACAAGAAAAAAGCTTACAAACCCAATTACTGCCCACATTCCCCTGAATATACAGTAGTGTGAAGGAATGTTAGACTGCTGGTCTTTCACAGATAATGAAATGCGTAGAATTGCATGGCCAATCGTGCCACCGTCCGTATATGTTGATCACGGCACAATCCTCATCATAGTCTTTCCGATCATTGGGTTGATTATAGTCCCAGAATCTGAGTGGAAAAGGAGATATGGAGAAACAGAATGGACAGTTTGATAACTCATTAAAACTATTGTCTTGCACCGGCAGCCGGAGGTTCCACTGCCGACGGATGATTACACATAAATCAGCGACAACATTGACCCCATAATTGTGAGTCGTCACCGTATTTGTACAATCTGGTTTGTTTTTTGTTCCTGAATATTCATTTATGTAGCGCTTAACATTTAGATACAGACGCCGATCCCCCCCCCCCCCCCCCCGCCATCCAAACTTCCAATAAACACCGAGACATCGGGGATCAGATGTTAATGTGAAAACCAGACTGGTTTGATGTTGTGAGCCTCTTCAACTTCCATGATGTAATTTACTTCCTCCTCAGTGCAAAACAGCTAACAGGGTGGGAAATGAGCTTGACAAGGTAATTGGCCCTCCAGTGGAGGAACATTTTGTGATCAAAACTCCTTAACTTTTAAGATGGAGATAGATAAAGATAAAAAGGGACCTTACAAAAAGCATTAAATTGGGGTAGGTCAAATACCGAAAGTATGAGGAAGGATCTATCGATAGGTAGTTGAAAGTAGCTGATTTTGAGTAAGTCGAGGTCAATTTGTAAAAGTTGCTTGAGGAGTTTAGGACTGATATGAGCCATTAAGAAGTAAGTACAAGAAGAGCCAGGAAGACGTAAGGTCAAGAACGTCAAAGTAATTGATCCCTGGATGAGAAAGTTGTGAACTTGGCTGTTTGCATTTGTGTTTGGCTTGTCCACTGAAGACAGAGAAGTTATGGTAACCACACTTACTCAGCTTGCAGATCTATTATTTGTAACGTTCCTCATGGATATTTGCTGGAGTCTCTGATGATTATATATATATATATATATATATATATATATATCTATATCTGGCTGTAATAAACACTTGGATGTGTGGATTATTAACTTCGCAGATGTCACGAAGATCGGTGGCTCTGTTATTAGTGTGGAGGATTACCGAAAGGCACGGCAGGATATAGATCAGTTGAAGGTACAGAGAGACAGGTGGAAGATTGATAATAGACAATAATAGACAATAAGTGCAGGAGTAGGCCATTCGGCTTTTCTAGCCAGCACCACCATTCACTGTGATAATGGCTGATCATACACAATCAGTACCCCGTTCCTGCCTTCTCCCCATATCCCTTAACCCCGCTATCTATAAGAGCTCTATCTAACTCTCTCTTGAATGCATCCAGAGACTTGGCATCCACTGCCTTCTGGGGCAGAGCATTCCACATATCCGCCACTATCTGGGTGAAAAAAAATTTCCGCATCTCAGTTCTAAATAGCCTACCCCTTATTCGTAAACTGTGGCCTCTAGTTCTGGACTCACCCATCAGCGGGAACATGCTTCCTGCCTCCAGCTTGTCCAAACCCTTAATGATCTTAAATGTTTCAATCAGATCCCCTCTCATCCTTCCAAATTCCAGTGTATACAACTCCAGTCGCTCCAATCTTTCAACATATGACAGTCCTGCCATTCCAGGAATTAAACTTGTGAACCTATGCTGCACTCCCTCAATAGCAAGAATGTTCTTCCTCAAATTTGGAGACCAAAACTGCACACAATACTCCCGGTGTGGTCTCACCAGGGCCCTGTACAGCTGCAGAAGGACCTCTTTACTCCTATACTCAATTCTTCTTGTTATAAAGGCCAGCATGCCATTAGCTTTCTTCACTGCCTGCTGTACCTGCATGCTTGCTTTCATTGACTGATGTACAAGAACACCTAGATCTCGTTGTGCTTCCCCTTTTCCAAACTTGACTCCATTTAGATAGTAATCTGCCTTCCTGTTCTTGCCCCCAAAGTGTATAACCTCACATTTATCCACATTAAACTGCATCTGCCATACATTTACCCACTCACCCAAACTGTCCAAGTCACCCTGCATTCTCATAACATCTTCCTGACATTTCACACTGCCACCCAGCTTTGTGCCATCAGCAAATTTGCTAATGTTACTTTTAATCCCTTCATCTAAATCATTAATGTATATTGCAAACAGCTGCGGTCCCAGCACCGAACCTTGCACTACCCCACTGGTCACAGCCTGCCATTCTGAAAGGGACCCTTTAATCACTACTCTTTGTTTCCTTTCAGCCAGCCATTTTTCAATCCATGTCAGAACTCTGCCCCCAATACCATGTGCCCTAGTTTTGCCCACTAATCTCCTATGAGGGACTTTATCAAAAGCTTTCCGGAAGTCCAGGTACACTACATCCACTGGCTCTCCCTTGTCCATTTTCATAGTTACATCCTCAAAAAACTCAAGAAGAGTAGACAAGCATGATTTTCCCTTCATAAGTCCATGCTGACTCGGAATAATCCTTCTACTGCTATCCAAATGTGTCGTAATTTCATCTTTTATAATTGACTCCAGCATCTTACCCACCACTGACGTCAGGCTAACCGATCTATAATTCCCTGTTTTCTCTCTCCCTCCTTTCTTGAAAAGTGAGACAACATTAGCCACCCTCCAGTCAGCAGGAACTGTTCCTGAATCTATAGAACATTGGAAAATGATTACCAATGCATCCACGATTTCTAGAGCCACCTCTTTACGTACCCTGGGATGAAGACCATCAGATCCCGGAGACTTATCAGCCTTCAGACTCAACAGTCTATCCAACACCGTTTCTTCCCGAACATAAATTTCCTTCAGTTCATTCTTTACCCCAGTTCCTTTGACCACTATTACATCTGGAAGATTGTTTGTGTCTTCCCTAGTGAAGACAGATCCAAAGTACGTGTTCAACTCATCTGCCATTTCCTTGTTCTCCATAATAAATTCACCCGTTTCTGTCTTCAATGGTCCAATTTTGCTCTTGACTATTTTTTTGCTATTCACATACCTAAAGAAGCTTTTACTATCCTCCTTTATATTCTTGGCTAGTTTATCTTCGTACCTCATTTTTTCTCCGCGTATTGCCTTTTTTGTTATCTTCTGTTGCTCTTTAAAAGCTTCCCTGTCCTCTGGTTTCCCGCTCATCTTTGCTATGTTATACTTCTCTTTTATTTTTATACTGCCCTTTACATCCCTTGTCAGCCACGGCCGCCCTTTACTCCCCTTAGGATCTTTCTTCCTCTTTGGAATGAACCGATCCTGCACCTTCTGCGTTATTCCCAGAAATACCTGCCATTGTTGTTCCACTGTCTTCCCTGGTAGGGTATTGTTCCATTGAACTTTGGCCAGCTCCTCCCTCAGAGCTCCATAGTTCCCTTTGTTCAACTGTAATACTGACACATCCGATTTTCCCTTCTCCTCGTCAAATTGTAGGTTAAAACATATCATATTATGGTCACTACCTCCTAATAGTACCTTTACCTCCAGGTCCCTGATCAAATCCGGTTCATTGCACAACACTAAATCTAGAATTGCCTTCTCCCTGGTAGGCTCCAGTACAAGCTGTTCTAAGAATCCATCTCGGAGGCACTCCACAAACTCCCTTTCTTAGGGTCCAGTACCATTCTGATTCTCCCTGCCTACCTGCATGTTGAAATCCCCCATGACAACTGTATCATTACCTTTGCAACATGCCAATTTTAACTCTTCATTCAACTTACACCCTACATCCAGACTGCTGTTTGGGGGCCTTTAGATAACTCCCATTAGGGTCTTTCTACCCTTAGAATTTCTCAGTTCTATCCATACTGACTCTATGTCCCCTGATTCTATGTCCTCCCTTGCAAGGGACTGAATATCATTCCTCAACAACAGAGCCACCCCACCCCCTCTGCCAGTCAGTCTATCCTTTCGATAAGATGTACATCCTTGAATATTCATTTCCCAGGCCCTGTCCGCTTGAAGCCATGTCTCTGTTATGCCCACAACATCGTACTTGCCAATTTCCAACTGAGCCTCAAGCTCATCTACTTTATTCCTTATTCTTCGTGCATTCATATATAATAATTTTAATTTGTTACTCCCCTCACCTTTCATATCAATTCCTATTTCACTTGGCCATACTGTATGATCTCTTCTTGAGCTTTCTACTCCATTGTTTCTGTTGTCCTTTCTAACTTTTCTTATTTTCACTTTCCCTTTAACTCCATCCTTATATATCCAGTTCATCCCCTCCCCACCCCCACCCCCACTACTTAGTTTAAACACATCCATGTCGCAGTGGCAAACTTGTCTGCTTGAATGCCAGTCCCCTGCCTATTAAGGTGCAACCCGTCCCTTTTGTAAAATTCATCCCTACCCCAAAACAGATCCCAGTGGTCCAAGAATGTAAATCCTTGCTTCCTGCAAAAGTTCTTCAGCCACAAATTCAGATCCATTATCTCTCTGTTCCTGCCCTCTCCAGCACGAGGAACTGGAAGCAAACCAGAGATAACCACCCTGGAAGTCCTGCTTTTCAACCTTCTTCCGAGTTCTCTGAAGTCCCACTGTAGAATGTCCTTCCATTCTTCCCGATGTCATTTGTGCCGACATGCACTATCACTTCCGGCTGTTCAACTTCACCCTTGAGGATTCCCTGCAATCGGTCCATGATGTCCTGGATCCTAGCACCAGGGAGGCAACATACCACCCTTAAATCTCACCTGTTGCCGCAGAAACCTCTTTCTGTACCTCTCACTATGCAGTCCCCTACTACCACAGTTCTTCCTGATGAGCCGAATTCCTCAGCTCTGCTTCTGCACCAATTTTCAGCTAACAGATCTGTCCGCCTCTCAAACTGGCTGTATCTTCTGTCCTGACAGCTTCCAAGAGGGTGAACTTGTTTACGAAAGGTACATTCCCTAGCGTCTCCTGTATTTCAAGCATCCTTTCCGTCCTCATTGTCGCACCCTTTCTCTCTTCCGGTATCTTCGGTGTAACAACCTCACTGTAGGTCCTGTCCAGAAACCCTCGTTTTCACTGATAAACCTGAGGTCATTCAGCTCTTTCTTCAGTGCTGCAACATGCTCCTTCAGAAGCTGAATCTGGATACACTTTCCACAGCTGTAGCAGCCGGGGGCACCATCAGTGTCCCTGACCTCCCACATCATGCACGTAGCACACTGAATCAGCTTAGCGGTCATGTCTTCACCCTCTTCAATTGTGTCTGACTTAGTCTCCTCCTTCAGCCTCCTTGCCGAAGATTTTCGAGCCGAAGACTAGCACCTCTCACACCAGGCACTTCCCTCAACAAGGCTGCTTTCGGATAGGTGTGATAGGTGTGAGATGTGGCAGTTTGGGAGCTCAAGTGGAAAGAAGAATTCCAGTGTTAGTTACAAGTGCCTTTACAGATCTTGGCATCCAATCTCATAGCTCCCTGGATGTGGCTGCTCTGATTGACCGTGGGAGAGATGCGAAGGGTTGCCTGCATTTGTTAGTCTAGGCATTGAATTCAAGAATCAGGAAGTGATGCTGCAGCTTTACAAGACTTTTGTTAGATCGCACCTCAATTATTATATTCAAATTCTTTTTGCCCCATTTCAGGAAGGAAGTAGAGTCTATGCAGAGAGTGCAGAAAATGTTTACCAGGATGCTGCCTGGTTGAGGTATTTGTAATAAGCGGTTGGGCAAACCCGAGGTGTTCTCTTGCAGCAACAGTGGCTGAGTGGAAACGTGATTGTAGTGTATAAAGTTATGAAACCCATAGATGGAGAGACAGGTTATTTTTCGCAGGATCAAAATCTGCAATACTGCGGAGTATGCATTTATTGTGAGAGGAAGAAACTTGACGGAGTGTTTCACTGAGTGTGGTAGGTTCCTGGAATACTCTGCCAGGGCTGGCAATGGGGGTAATGGGAGAGGACTGTGAATTTATACAGAATTAGAGATTTTTACTATGTGCATAACGAGAAATTAGGCACCATTAGCTTCATTAGTTCAGTACAGCATAATGGGCCGAAAGGTCTGTTTGTGTGCTGTAATTGTCCAACTTTCATATCTCTTTGCCACCTCCCACTCAAAAATTCAGCCACGTTTTGACACAGAAACATCCAGAAGTAAACTACATTCATAATCATTTGGATTACTGCAGGGAGGTGATACTGAAACCATGTAGGACACTGGTGATGCTGCATTTGGCGTACTGAATGCAGTTCAAGTCTCCATACTTGAGGAAGGATAAACTGGCTTTGGAGGCAATTAATTCCAGAGATAAGTGGGTTAGACTATGAGGAGAGATTGAGTCATCCAGGACTGTACTCGTTGACATTCAGAAGGATGAGAGGAGATCTGATAGAAACATTTAAAATTATGAAAGGAATAGATACGATAGAGGCAGGGAAGTTATTTCCACTGGTAAGTGAGACTAGAAGTAGATGACACAGCCTCAAGATTCGGGGGACTAAAATTAGGACGGAGGTGAGGAGGAACTGCTATTCACTAAGAGTGGTGAATCCATGGAGTTCTCTATCCCATGAAGCAGTAGAGGCTAATTCAGTAAATATATTTATGTAGGGAAATTAAGCGTTATGTAGATAAGGCAGGTAGGATTGGATAGATCGATGCTCAAATCAGCCATGATTTTATTCAATAGCGGGGCATGCTCGGCTAGCCGGATGGCCTATTTCTCCTATATTTCACCTATATATCTCATATATATAGGATGGCTCCTCTTTCTTATGTTCTTATGGAGATCCAATGAGGATTAACCTTATTCCCCACACCAGCACAACAGTGATCAAGTGAGTGTGAAAACAATGCTAAGATGCATTATGGCCTCAAACAGCTTCCATACCACTCAGAAAGGAGAGCAAAGCCCGGCAGCTGTGCACAAGGCAGTAATGTCTCCATTCATCTTGCAAATATTTAAGGTCCTGCACTTTTTTTTTCTGAATTCTGAAAGTGAAGATCTACAGAGGAGCATCCAAAAATCTGCTATTTTGATGGAGTTTCTTTCATTTCTACAGCAAATAGTAGTGCCATGCACCCTAGAGTATCTGGGTGTCCATACCCTCTTATTGAATATAAACGTTTCTCACATATTCCTGTTTCTCTGGACTATAACCTCAAATTTCCTCACTTATCATTTCACCTCCTACTTTTACTAATCTCTCTGTTCCTGTCTGCGTTTTTGAGTAGTGTCGAGGCTGTTTAAGGCTGTTTCGAGTATTTCTGTTTACCTTCTTTATTTTCTACACTTTTGGTGCTTGGTTTTAATTGCGTTCTTGTATGCCTTTTCAATCATTGTGTTTTACCCGTCTGACAGTTTTGTGTTCCCAGAAGCACTATTCCCTTGCTTCCTGTTTAAAGTTGTGATCACCTTGGACCTTCTCAGTGCAATAACAAATGACATGGGTGTTTTACTGTGTCTCAGCATGGCTCAGACACAACACCTCAGTCGCTTATTGGTTTATCACATGAACAGTGTCTGATGGCTCTGAGCCTGAATTCACTAGAATTCAGAAGAATGACGAGGTGATCTCATTGAAACATATTGAGTGGTGAAAGTCTTTCATAGAATGCATGCAGAGATGATGCTTCCTATTGGTGGGAGAAACAAAATAGAGGGTCGTCCTTTTAGAACGGAGATGAGGGGGAGGAATTCCTTTAGCCAGAGTGTGATGAATCTGTGGAATCCTTTGCCACAGGGAGCTGAAAGGTTAAGTCTTTATATATTTGTAAGGCAGAAGTTGATAGATTCTTGATTGGTCAGAGCATGAAGGGATATGGGAGAAGGTAGGGGATTGTATTGCGGCTGAGAGGAAATTTGGATCAGCTATGACGAAATGGTGCAGCAGGCTTGATGGGCCAAAAGGCCTAAGTCTTCTCCTATATCTTATGTTTTTTGATATTATTTGAAAATCCATGAGGCAGAAAGTTATGGGAAGAACCTTGCCTTGAATTTAATTGTACTACGGTCTGGTAGCTGAAAAGAGCTATTGTATAATACTCTGCTTATATATAAACCCATATATACACTCAGGGACGACATTATTAGATACACTTGTGCACCTGCTTGTTAATATAAATACCTCTAATCTGTAATCTGTCAATGCTTAAAAGCATGCATACATGACCAAGAAGATCAGTTGTTATTCGATGAAACATCAGAAAAAGGAAATAAATGTGATCTAAGTGACGTGATCGTGCTAGAAACAAACAACAAATACAGAAGTGAGTGGCACTTCTGTGGCTAAAAATGCCTTTTTAATGGGAGATATCACAGGAGAAAGGATAGACAGGTTTAAGCTGACAGGAAGACGACAATAACTCAAATAGCCATGTGAACAACACTGGTGTGTGCAATAGAATGTCTGAACGTACAACATGTCCAACATTGAAGTAGATAGGCTATTGCAGCAGAAGACCACAAACATACACTCAGAGGCCACTTTATCCAGTGCAGGTGTGTCTTAATAAACTGACCATGTCAGCAAGAGAGGGAGAGGGTATAAAAATAATGTGTTAAGGAAAAGAAAAGGGAATGTGACTTGAAACTGCGAACTGGGGCAGAGGACAACATTATTCACACTGCTCAAAATTCTGTGATAAAGGGGGATAATAGCATATTTCAGTCTCCTGAAGGTTTTTCACTGTGCGAGGTAAAAATATACTCACGTGAAATTGGATGAATAATCAGTGCCATCAACCCAGCGCCAAGTCCCTTCTTCGGCACTGTCATGGAGTCCAATCCAATAGTTACAATTCGTATTCACCTCGACATATTGCTGCCAGATACATAGAAATATATTCACATGATCATATTTGCCAGTGTTCACGGCATGACTAATTTATTTGCTCAGAGTTGTCAATCCAGTAGGAATCACACACAAAAGTTTGTTTATTAGACTAATGCCCTGTTACAGCACAGGATCTTGTGTTCTGTTAATGTAAACATACCTACAATTAATACAAAGTATTCCTAGGCTCTGGCATCCTCCTACCAATTAGACACGGGTCAATGAGTGAACCTGTTCCCTCACTCCAAACACTCATGATTTCTTCATTCCTGCTCATGAGGAACACTCATGTGTCCTTTGTCCTTCCCAGAATGCTCGACAATACCAAGCTGATATAGGGATAGAAAAGTATTTTTCATATTTACCTAAGACTGGTTTCATTCTCAAATTTGCCCCGGTGCAAGGCAGAATCAGCACAAGCCAATAGCTTCCTTGTTTTGTCTGTCCTTCAGCCCTTGTCCAAACTGCAAGTTATTCATACTGAGAGACCAGATTAAGATTTTCCTTTCTCTCATAGATAATCAACAACAAATGGTTCAGGTGCAATAGTGTGCTGGGAGTGGCTGGTATCTTACATCACCCTCATGATATGTGACAAGCTACATAGATGAATGCCTATCCAGAAATGCAGATTTTACCTCAGTCCCAGGAGAACATTCAGATGCAAAAGTTAAAGGCAATGAATAAACTAATGAGCATCTACTCAGTAAGAATACATTCTGTGTGTTTCTAGGAATTGCTGCAGCAGCTAGCTGATCCAAGTTTTGGGACATCATTGTGAACAACATTGACATCATTGTCTTCAAGTGTCTGCAAGACTGTCGGATCATCCCCAAGGATAAAGCAATCTTCTTGAAAGAAATTTCATTCTGCACATTAAGGGAAATGGCAAAGATATTATTCCAAATCACAAAGCTACTTTTTTACCAATCATGATTATTGGGGTTATTACTGAGCAATGATGGATGATCAGGCAGTTACGATGTTCTTCCACTACGTTCAAGCCTATTTCTCCTTATCTGTGGAAAGAATTTGGAGGTATCCTTCTCCTGACCCCAGCCTACCAGGCGGAATGACCGACTGGGAAAACCTGCAGCATCAGACTACAGATGAGGGATGATAAGGGGAGGCAGATATCAGAAGGGATGGGAAGTAGATGCTGCGATATTACAGTCTGTGAGATTTTCATCATTTTTCTGGGACATGAAGTACCTGATGGAGGGGAAATTAATACTATAGGCATGGGCCTATGCGAGGAATTTCACTGAGCTCCAGCGTTGGCTTGGAAACTTTCACGAGAAAGATTAACATCAGAGCAAAGTCCAAATTTTAGCTTTAGATTTGCTTTTTCAATCTTCACTATCATGGGTTTAAAAAGAAAGTCCGATGTTGCATATTTGCCGAAGAACATCCAGATTCCATGCAGTTTGTTTCCTTTGCAATAGTCAAACACTATTCCCCTCAGTCACTGTAATATCAGAAAGAATCTTATGTCTGTTTGGAGCTGCTTTGCTTGTGCAGATTCCGGTTACCATCACGTTCATTCTAATTTCCCAGTCACGAGATCAACTAAGGATGCTGCTGTTGACCTCAGTTTCATCTCACAGTTTTCTGCTCACTGCAGTATTTTGGATGCCATCCAAACACCAACACATTTACTCACAGGAAATTTTATCTGCTTTTCCTCTAGCCCACAGGAGTGAAAATTATGGTAGGGATTAGGATGGATAGTGTAAGTGGGAAGTGGGTCGTGTACAACATTAAATTACCAAAGTACACAGGTGTCATTATATACAATCTGGGGATTCATTTTCTTGTGGGCGTTCATAGTAAATACAAGAAAATCAATCGAATCAACGAAAGGCTGCTCACAGCAGAACGGACGAACAATCAATGTGCAAAAGACAGCAAGATGTGCAAATATTATTATTATTATTATTATTATTATTATTATTATTATTATTATTATTATTATTGTTGTTGTTGTTGTTGTTGTTATATTAATTTTTCCCACTCAAGCTGGTAAAACCTGGGGTACGGACAAATCCAAGCATGCTTTTATGTCAATTGCTAGTATCTTTCAGACTATTCTAGTGGTATTCAGTTTTGTGGCTTTCTGAAGCTTTACACAGATATTACAGTGTAGCCCTAATAGTTTAATCCTATTGTGCAATGAGCTTGGGATGTTACTAGTTGTGGATATTACTATTGACACAATGTACACCATGTTTATGTTCTAAAGTATTTCAGTTCTCTCTTTTAATTCAGCATATTTCTGGTGTTTTCACTTATTGATTTCTGTACGTTGTGTGCTTGGGATGGTCATTTTTATTAAATAAGTTTTTCTTCCTTTTTTATCCTGTTTTATTTTATACAGGTTGTCTTATCTATAATAATAGATCAGTCATATTATAACTTCTGGTATTCTGACTCTAAAACTGGATCTGTGGTGTATCTATAGTAATGTGTGAACTCTTTTATGATTTTTTTTATCTTAAAGCAAGATTTTGACAAATGATGTTTACCACGATTATGTCTGTGTAAGTATTCGGATTGTGTTAAACTCTACAAGATCCTGTAATGTGCTGGATTGTTTCAGTTTTTTCTTGGCACTTACTACATTTAACATCTTGAATTTGTTGGTATTTTGTTATATATTTTGTGTGTGTGTGTGTGTGTGTGAGTGTGTGTGTGTGAGTGTGTGTGTGTGTGTGTGTGTGTGTGTGTGTGTGTGTGTGTGTGTGTGTGTGTGTGTGTGTGTGTGTAGAAGTCTCCAACTTGGAGCCAGGATTTTAATGCTTCCTCATCGACATCTAGTCAGCTCAGATCATGGAGTTGTCATCCATGGTAGATGATACCCTTCCATTTGTTAACTTTTTATTCACTAGCAATAACTTCTTCATTTTTCTAGGTTGTGCACTCATTTAACTTTGGTGGTGTATAATTTTTGCATATGCTTGCGTGGAGAGATGATTCCTGCTTTCTTTATAAAAGTATACCTTTAAAAGTTTTCTGAAATATGTCCTTTCAGTTCTTTTTTTTTGTAAATTTTCCAGATTAGTTTTGGATCAAGGTACTATGCCAAAAGAATGCATTAATATAAATATAGCAAAAGTGTTTTGTGCCTTGTTTTTTTTTTTTGAACTTGTTTGGCAGAATTTCTTAAGCATTGATGTGAATTCCTTCAAAGGATTTTCCTTTATCAGACTATGATCTAAATGTCCAAAGAGTTAGGTAATGTTAGAGATCTAGAAGATTATAAGGCTATTAGGAAGCAGCTTAAGAAGAAAATTAGGAAGGCCAGAAGTGGCCAAGAGAAATCTTGGCGGACAGAATTAAGGAAAATCCCAAGGCATTCTACAAGTATGTGAAGAAAAGGAGGATAAGATGTGAAAGAATAGGTCCTATCAAGTGTGACAGTGCGAAAGTGTGTATGGAACCAGAGGAAATAGCAGAACTACATAATAAATACTTTACTTCAGTATTCACTATGGAAAATGACCTTCGTGATTGTAGTGATGCCTTGCAGAAGACTGAAAAGCCAGCATTTGATATTAAGAAAGAGGATGAGCTGGAGCTTTTAGAAATCATGAAGTTAGATAAGTTGCCAGGACCAGACGAAATGTACCCCAGGCTGCTGGGTGAAGCAACGAAGGAGATTAATGAGCCTCTGCCAATGATCTTTCTACCATCAATGTGGATGGGAGAGGTTCCACAGGATTGGAGGTTTGCGGATGTTGTTCATTTATTCAAGAAAGGGAGAGAGAGAGAGCCCAGGAAATTATAGGCCAGTGAGTCTTACCTCAGTGGTTGGTAATTTGATGGAGAACATCCTGAGAGGCAGGATTTACGAACATTTGAAGATGTATAATATGATTAGGAGTAGTCAGCATGGCTTTGTCAAGAGCAAATATTGCCTTACGAGCCTGATTGATTTTTTGAGGATATGACTAAACACATTGATGAAGGAAGAGCAATAGATGTAGTGCTTATGGATTTCAGAAAGGCATTTGATAAGGTACCCCATGCAAGGCTTATTGAGATTTCAAGGAGGCCTGGATCCAATGGGACATTGCTTTTTGGATCCAGAACTGGCTTGACCACAGAGGACAAAGGGTGGTTGTAGACGGGTCATATTCTGGATGGAGGACGATGACCAGTTGTGTGCCTCACAGATCTGTTCTGGGGCCCCTACACTTTGTGATTTTTATAAATGACCTGAATGAGGAAGTGGAGGGATACGTTAGCCAATTTTCTGATGACATAAAGGTTGGAGATGTTTGGATTGTGTGGAGGGCTGTCTGAGGTTACAGCGGGACATTGATAGGTTGCAAAACTGGGCTGAGAAGTGGCAGATGGAGTTCAAAACAGATAAGTGTGAGATGATTCATTTTGGTAGGACAAATAAGATGGCAGAATATAGTATTAATGGGAAGACTCTTGGCAGTTTGGAGGATCAGAGGGATCTTGAGGTCCGAGTCCATAGGACGATCAAAACAGCTGTCCAGATTGACTCTGAGGTTAAGAAGGCGTGTGGTGTATAAGCCTTCATCAATCATGGTATTTAATTTAGGAACCGAGAGGTACTGTTGCAGCTCAATAGGACCGTGGTCAGACCCTACTTGGAGTACTGTGCTCAGTTCTGGTCGCCCCACTACAGGAAGGATGTGGAAGCCATAGAAAGTGTGCAGATGAGATTTACAAGGATGTTTCCTGGATTGGGGAGCATGCCTTATGAGAATAGGTTGAGTGAACTCGGCCTTTTCTCCTTGGATCAAAGGAGGATGAGAGGTGACCTGATAGAGGTGTACAAGATGCTGAGAGGCATTGATTGTGTAGATTCTCAGAGGCTTTTTCCCAGGGCTGAAATGGTTGCCACAAGAGGAAACAGGTTTAAGGTGCTGGGGAGTAGGTACAGAGGAGATGCCAGGGGTAAGTCTTTTACTCAGAGACTGGTGAGTGCGTGGAATGGGCTGCTGGCAATGGTGTTGGAGGTGGATATGATAGGGTCTTTTAAGAGGCTTTTAGATAGGTACATGAAGCTTAGTAAAACAGAGAGCTACAGAAAAGCCTGGTAATTTCTAAGGTGGGGACATGTTCAGCACAACTTTGTTGGCCAAATTGCCTGTATTGTGCTGTAGTGTTTTTTTTTATTATGTTTCTATGATCTATTTTCTTTCTTGGTGATATCCCAGATACTTATGTTTCATATTCATCAATCTGTTTTATTCTATCCTGCTACTCTGTTTTTTATTCTACTAGCTCTATTGACTTTCTTTATGTTTATTGTTCTAAATTTATTCAGATTATTATTATTATTATTACATTCTTTTCTCAGCTCAAGATGTTAAAACCTCAGATACGGGCATGTTCATTTGTCAATTGATAGAAATTTTCAGACTGTACTAATGGTATTTAGTATTGTGGCTTTCTGAATATTTAGATAAATATTTCTGTGTAGGCATAATTGTTTAATGCTATTGCGTAGACCTTTGGAATGACACTAATTGTCGATATTGCTATCAGGACAATGTCTATCTTGTTCATGTTCTAAAGTCTTCCAATTTTCTCTTTTAATTCAGCATATTTGTGATGGCTTTCACATTGAGTTCTGTAAGTTATATGTGTTTGGATTGGCTCTATCTATCAAGTAAGTTCTTCTTGCTTGTGTATACTGCATTTATACATCCAGCCGGTCATTATGGATTGTCTTACCTGTAATTTCTTATTGGTCATAACATAATCTGTGGTATTTTGGCTCTATTTCCAGCTTCTCTAGGCATTTTCTACATTTATGATTTTCACTTTGTTGTCCTTTTATTATATATTTCAGTAATTCGTTGGGCTAACCACCTGTGTGTCGAAGTATAGGCCACTCGACCTAACTGGAGGCACAACACAGAAAAATGAATAAATAGATACTACAGAAGAAAGAGTTAACAAATGGAAAAACAGGACCCTTGATGGACATATCCCCACGATCTGAATAGACTTGAAGTCGACAAGGAAGTGTTGAACTGCTGGGTTAGAATTGGAGACTCGCCCCAGAAACAGAGAGTTTCCTTTTGGCAGTGCAGGATCAGTGCAGATGATCAAGTATATGGCATAAAACACCAACAAATACAAAACATTAAATCCAGCACATTACAGGATCCTGTAGCCATGTAATTCAATCTGATTAATTACACAGGCACAATTAAGTGGCAAACATAATTCACCAAAATCTTGCTTCAAAATACATACTCATAAAAGACGCTATACCTTACTATAAGTACAAGCCTGATCCGCTTTCAGTGTCAGAGTCCTACAAATGATATTATGGCTGATCCATTATTACAGATAGGAAAATCCATATACAGATAAAATATTACAGGATATACAAGCAAGAATAACTTACTCAATACAAACAGTCATTCCAAGCAAACGTAACATATTGAAATCAACATGTGAAAAACACCAGCTGAATTAAAAGAAGTATTTGAAAGACTATTAAGCATGACCAGGATATATATATTAATGTTGTCCTAATAGTAATATCTACAACTGGTATCATTAAAAAGTCACTACATAATAGTATAAATAATTAGGCCTACATGATCATTTAAATATTTATTGAATTCTCAGAGAAGCCACAATACTAAGCAGATCTATATTAATATGAAAGTTCCTAGCGATTGAGAAATGTCTGTGCTTGGCAATGCCCTCAGATTTACCAGATTGAGCAGACAAGCAGTAAAAGTAACAATAAAAATAAATAAGCAATAAATATCGACAACATGATGTGCAGACCCTTGTAAGTCTGTCCATAGCTTTTGGTAATAGGTTGGTAGTGGTTCAAGTGAGGCTCAGTGAAGTCATATGCTCTGGTTCAAGAAACTGATAGATTGGGGTAATAGCTGTTCCTGAACCTGGTGATGTGGTTCCTGAGGCTCTTGTACGTTCTCTCCACTGGCAGCAGTGAGCACTGACCTAGAATTTTTTTGATGATCTGTAACTGCTAATAACTTTCAGTTAATCCATTCGGAATAATGGTTCTTGCCTTAATACATCATCAGTATCAGTCAGACTTTGCGTACAGTACTGTAGGTTTAATTACGGTCAAGAACTGTATGATCTAAATAAGGCAGAAATAGAATGAATGTGACCCACCTGCTCTTGATCACTGTTAATGACCACAAGGTTGGAGTTCATTGACTCACAGAGTAGCTCCGCTTCATTCCAAATGTATCGAATTGACGAAAAATAATACTCATTTTCATCGAAAGCTCGCCATGTGTTTAATAACCAGACAGGATTAATAGCTATGAAAGTATTGAAACAGAAATAAGGAAAATTTGGAGCACCAAAAACTCTTGGGTATGTCCCTACCCACGTTTATACATGGATTTTTTTTTTCTGTTCAAGCATCAATGCCATATCATGCTGATGCTCGCATCTATAGCATGTTGCAAACCTTGCAGTAGCTACGCCACATTATACCTCTGGTGTCGGCCACATCTGTAAGAAATTTTCATACTCGCTAAATACATCATACAGCTCAGGACTTTGTTATTGTTCTGTGGACAATATTTTTGCCTATAAGTGTAAAAATATTTTGCATCCATCTCCACAGGAGAAATGAACATAAAATCTAGGATGACTTTGTTTTGCAGGACCGAGTAAGTATTGTGTCTTCAGAGGCACTATCGCTTGCATGAGCAGTTACTCTGCCAGACCGTCAGGAAAAACCCAATTATAACTCTGCTGGTAAGGAGCATTTACAGTAAAATTAAAACAAGGCAAAGGAATGGGCGATAATGTTCTCAGTCTTCACTGTTGAATATTTCACTAACCCAGATCCTGGAAAACCCTAAAGCCTAGAGCCCTAGACGGTGAAATCTCCATGATCTGGTTCTACGACAAAAGTTTTCTCTAACAAAGAGGGTCAAGCAAATTTCAAATCCTTCCTCCAGTTACCATCCATTGCAAAGATTGACTGTTTGAGAAGAGACACATCTATCCCCACAACTACTTCTGTTGGCTCCATCATTGTTGGCATTCTCTCTATTAATGGCTTCCATGCTACAAGTCTATTCGCTCACCCATCCTAAGCCAACCCGCCCACTATTCAGCCTTTGTAATGTAAAGGCCCCAGGCCAATGAGCCACATGTAACTGAAGCAGTCTCAGAGCGACCAGAATAGACTCCAGAATTGCTGCATTGTTAGTCCCAGAACTGTGCCTTTTACCGCATTTGAACCTGTCTATTCAAAAGGACCAGCATGGAACAAGAAGGTAAACTGATACCTACAGATCTCATGTCAGCTCTATGTAACTTTGAAATCAGGAGGGCAACAACTGCACAGAGTGAAATCTGTGGAAGTCTGCATGGCTCCATCATTGTTGGGAACTTTTTCTTCACCATGACAAATACAAATAGAATTAGTTCTCAGAAATCGGTTTAAGAAAATGGTTTTGAACTGATAAGACAATAGAACTATAATATACATGAGCAGAATTGGGTCTGCCCAGCCCTGGCTGCTTTATTATAATTTTCAAAGCCCTTCTTCTGCCTTCTACCCATAACCTTTGACACCCTAACTAACAAATAGCCTATCACCTCTGCTCTAAATTTTCCAACTGATTTAGCCTCCTCATCAGTCCGTGGCAATGAATTCCATTGATTCAACACGCTCTGGTTTAAAAAACTCATCTCTATTCTAAAAGGACATGCCTCTGTTCTAGAGCTGTGTGCTCTAGTCCTGGACTCATCCACAATAGCAAACATCCGTTACCACATCTTCTCTTACCAGATTTGTCAATATTTGTTAGGTTTCAATTAGATCCCCTTTATTTTTCTGAGCATCCGAGTGTACAGGCCCAGAACCAACAAATACAGGTCATACAGTATATGTGCCAAAGACTTTCGCAAATTACTCTACATTAAATCTTTCATTCACAGAGAGGCAAAAGAGCGGCAATGGGATTGCCTCGAGTCAGTGGACCGGGCTGTGTTCAGGGACCCTTTTCCTTCATAGTAGCAACTATACCCACTACAGCACCACCACCACCCCATGTTCAATATCCTGCTCTGCCAGGGCAACTGAAATACTCTGGCCAGTTCGGCGCAGAGAAAATAGAACTGTTTGCTTTTTAGTTAAACCAAGGATCATTTAATTTCAGAAGAAGAAGAAAAGGAAGAAGAAAGACAGCCCTCTTCTTTCCTGATGACCTCCTAGTGGAGTCATCGGGATGCTGTATGACAGCATTTGTTTATAAGGCTTTCTTATTTTAATGAGGCCGAGTTGCTAGCTCGATGCTCAACCCAACATGGATGGAAAGCATGCAAGCAAGACAGCTGGATTCTAACTCGGGAACCTTTGCTCTGAAGTCCAGCGCTGATGCCATTACACCATCGGCCAGCTATTTAATGTTAGAACACAAAATAAATTAGCTGGGTGGAATTAACAATCTCCAATTTTTAATGAACAACTGCAGATGAAAGTATTCAGATTATTAAACTTACTCTGTTTCAGTCGAGAAACCTCTCTCTTCAGCTTGGCAAGTGAGCCATTTGCCATTTCAGAGTATTCTACTACAGAAAGAAAAACAAAGCATTAGAACAAATTTCAGATATTCAATATGGTGCTTTTTTTAACAAATCTCAGAGTTTTCGTGCTTCATGTTCCTTCCATCCCCAGTACAATGATGACTTATTTTTTATGACTTGGTTTTTCATACTGGAGAATGAAAACATGAATAGTTGAAATCCAAGTTAGTTCCTGAAAGGAGCAACTTTGAAATTTCCAAGTAGGCTGGCATTGATTGTGAGTGCAGCTGGATCCAGAAGTTACTAATTCAGAAAAAAAGTTTCAATCCTGACAGCGTATCTGAGAGTTGCAATTCAAAATTTGATTAAATCCAGAAAAAAGCAAGTTGCAGTGATGATGAAAAAATAAACTACTTGCTGTAAACCTGTTGAATTCAATACTGATGCTGAATTATTTTATACATCCAAACTGGACATTGTCTATAGAAGTGAGGCAAAGCAGCTTCAATGATGTGGACCTATACAGCATATAGAGGAGGTGCTGCTTGCTAACCTAAGGCTGATTAGGGTGGAGAAATTCACGGGGCCTGACAAGCTGCTCCCTCGAACCATACAGGAGGCAAATGCAGAAATTGCCGCATAATGAGCAGAGATATTTGAATCATCATTAGTGATAGATCAGGTACCAGAGGACTTGAGGATAGCCAAAGTTGATCTAGTGGTCGAGAAATGCTCTAAGAAAAAAACAGGAAATTATAGCCTGCAGAGACTGACATCAGTAAGTCTCGTGAGACTGTGGATTTGTGCCTTGGAAGGTTTCCAGAGCGCAGGCCTGGGCAGGGTTGTATGGGAGACAGGCTGTTGCACAAGCTGCAAACCTTCCCCTCTCCACAACACCAATGTTATCCAAGGGAAGGGCACTAGGACTCAAACAGCTTGGCATCAGTGTTGTCACAGAGCAAAGTGTTGTTAAGTGCCTTGCTTAAGGACACAACACACTGCCTCAGCTGAGGCTCGAACCAGTGACCTTCAGATCACTAGACTGATGCCATATCCACTAGGCCACACGCCAACACAAATTAGTAGTTTGCGACATCAGTAATGGTAAAGTTATTGGAAGGTATTCTGAGGGATCAAATCAGATATGTATGTATTCAGAGAGACGTGGACTCATTAACAATATTCAGCATGATTTCATGTGTGATAGGGGATATCTAACCAGTCTTGTAGAATTTTTCAGGAAATTACAAGGGATGTTTATGATGGCAAGGCAATAGATATTACTTACATAGACTTTAGTAAGGCATTTGTCAAGGTGCGGCATGGGGTTTGGTGCAGGAGGTTCAGCCAATTGCCATTTGAGATGAATTTGTAAAATGGATTAGGCTTTGGATTTGTGGGAGAAGACAGAATGTGGTAGCTGATGGCTATCCTTTTGATTTAAGCTCTGTGTCCATAGTTGTTTGCCATCTACAGCTTATAAACTGTCTGGATGACAATGTGTTCAACTTGATCAGCAAATTTGCAGATGACTCCAAGATCAGGAGTAGACAGCCAAGAAGACTAATGTAGCTTCCAGCGGGATCTGCACCAGCTGGAAACACTGGCTGAAAAATGGCAGATGGAACTTCATATGGACAATTGTCACGTGTTGCACTTGGTAGGACTAAACAAGATAGCTCTTCCACAGTGTACGGAAGGGCAAGAGGAGTGTAGTAGCACAAAGTAATATTGGAATACAGATCTATGATTCATTGAAAATGGAGTCTCTTTGAACCTTTGAAATCAGGAGGTCAACAACTTCATAGAATTAAATCTGTGGAAGTCTGCTTGGTCCCATCATTGTTTTCTTCACCATGACAAATACAAATAGAATTGGTTCTCAGATATCTGTTTAAGTTAATGGATTTGAACTGATAAAACCCTTAGACATTGGAGCAGCATTGGGTAACTCGGCCTATCGAGACTGCTCCACCATTCCACCCTGGATAAATTATTATAACTTTCAATGCACTTATTCTGCCTGTTACTTGTAACCTTTGACACCCTGAATAACTAATAGCTTATCACCTTATGCTTTAAATATTATAAATGATTTAGCTGCCTCAGTGGCAATGAATTCCATAGATTCATCATGCTCAGGCTTAAAACATCATCTCTGTTCTAAAAGTACATCCCTCTTTTCCAGAGCTTTGTGCTCTCATCCTGGACTCATCCACAATAACAAAGATCCGCTCCAAATCCACTCTTACCAGACCTATCAATATTTGATAGGTTTCAATTAGATACCCTTTATTCTTCTGAGCATTCGTGCATACAGGCCCAGAACCATCAAATGCAGTTCATACAGTAGATGTGCCAAAGACCTTCGCAGATTACTCTACATTATGTCTTTCATTTACAGAGAGGCAAAATTGTAGTGATGGGATTCCCTCGAATCAGTGGACTGAGCCATGCTCAGAGACCCTTTTCCTTCATAGTAGCAGCTATACTCACTACTCCACCACCACCCCATGCTCAACATCCCTCTCTCCCAGGGCAACTGAAATACTCTGGCCAGTTGGGTGTAGAGAAGAGAGAAGATGTTTGCATTTAGTTAAACCAAGAACTATTTAAAGTCAGTACACAAAATAAATTAGCTGGGCGGAATTAGCAACACCAATTTTTAATGAACAAGTACAGATGAAAGTATTCAGATTAGTTAAATCTGAATAATAGCTTGGAGCAGGATCTGCACCAGTTGATTATTTAACTTACTTTCTATCAGTCGAGAAACATCACTCTGCAGTTTTGTAAGTGAGCTGTTTGTCATTTCAGAGTTCTCTATTACAGAAAGAGGAGAAAAGCGTTAGAACAAATTTCAGATATTTAATATGTTGATTTTTTTTTACAAATCTCGGGATTTTTTCACTTCATATTCCTTCAAACCCAAGCACAATAATGGCTAAGTAGGGGGATTGTATGTCTTGGTTCTTCATGCTGGAGAAAGAAAACATGAATAGTTGAAATCCAAGTTAGTTTCTGAAAGGAACGACTTCGAATTTGGGAGTAGGCTGGCATTGATTGCAGAGCAACTGGATCCAAAAGCTGCTAATTTAGAGAAGAAGTTTCAATTCTGATATGGTATCTGCGAGCTTCTGTTCAAAATTTGATTAAATCCAGAACAAAGCAAGTAGCTGTAATGGTGAAAAAATAAACAGACTTGTTGAAAATACAGTATGTATTGATTTCATCAGTATTGTGAGAGACGACTATTTCTTGACCTTATTCTTTTTGTATATCTACATGACCTGTAACCCATTCCGTAGAAAGTGTAGTTGGAGATGCCTATTCAATGTCCCGAGTTTCCGACAATCAGTACCTCTGCTCAGGGCTACATATATCACTTCTCTCCGAAAGTTACGCAGTGTTTTAATGAAGACTTGAACGACTTTGTACCAAAAAAAATGCAATTATGAAAGAGACGATGTCTCATTCCTAACCAACAAATTCTTTGAGTAGCCATATTGGGCATTCTGATGACATCCATAGTGTCTGCATTCTGAGAACAGATTTGCAAAGTAAATATGCAGAATGATAAAAGAGAAAATTTTCAGGTGCTGGAAATACAAGCAACAGACACAAAATGGTTGAGGAACTCAGCAGGCCAAGTTTCTCAGAATGGCAAGTCAACTGTATTGTTTTCCATATATGTTGCCTAGCCTGCTGAATTCTTCTGGAATTTTGTTTGTGATGTAGAAAGGTAAGTTTGATTCACAAGTTGAGTTTCTAAATTGGTGAAAAGCCAATTTTGATGTATCAGAAAGGATTTGGCAAGTGTGGATTGGTATGGGCTATTTTGCGGCAAAAAGATATTTGGTGTTTGGGAGGACTGAAAAAGTGAAATTTTGGAAGTACAAAGCTTGTGTGTGTCTTTCTGAATTCAATGTACAGATAAACTTGGTTTTCAAGAGATATTGAAGTCCTGGCGAGTAAGACGAAGGGGATGTATAGCAGGTATGGGAAATAATAGGGTGCTTATGGAATATAAGAAATGCAACAGAACACTTAAATAAACCAAGAGGGATAAAATAAGGAATGAGGCTCTTCTAACAGCCAATGTGAAGCTGAATCCTAAGGGATTCATTTTCTGCAAGAGCACAATGATAGTCCATGTGTGAAGCCAAGAGATGAGTGAGACCTTAAATAATTCTGTACATCCAAATTTACACAGGAGCTGGACACAGTGTTTATAGTAGTGAGGCAAAGCAGCATCAACTTCACGGACCTATACACCGTATAGAGGAGGTGCTGCTTTCTATCCTAAGGCTGATTAGAGTGGATAAATTCACAAGGCCTGGCAAGCTGTTCCCTCGAACCCTAAGGGAGGCAAGACCATAAATTGCTGGGGAGCTAGCAGAGATATTTGAATCATCATTAGCGATCGATCAGTTACCGGAGGATTGGAGGATAGCCAAAGATGATCTGGTATTTGAGAAAGGCTCTAAAAATAAAACAGCAAATCATAGCCCGCTGAGCCTGACATCAGTAATGGTAAAGTTATTGGAAGGCATTCTGAGGAATCAAATACGTGTGTATTCGGACAGACATGGACTGATTAATGATATTCAGCATGGCTTTATGCGTGATAGGGAATGTCTAACCAGTCTTATACAGTTTTCAAGGAAATTACAAGGGATGTTTATGATAGAAAGGCAGAAGATGTTATTTACGTGGACTTTAGTAAGGAATTTGTCAAGGTGTCTATGGGGTTTGTTCCAGAAGGTTCAGCCAATTGCCATCCGAGATGAAGTCATAAATTGGATTAGGCTTTGGATATGTGGGAGAAAACAAATAGTTGTAGTAAATGGTTTTCCTTTTGACTGGAGTTCTGGGTCCAAAGTTGTTTCTTATCTACACCATATAAACTATCTGAATGATAATGTGGTCAACCAGAGCAGCAAATTTTCGGAATACACCAAGGTCGGGAATAGACACCGAAGATGGCTAATATAGCTCGCAGCAGAATCTGCACCAGTTGGAAAAATGGGCTGAAAAATTGCAGATGAAACTTAATATGGACAAGTGTGAGCTGTTGCACTTTGGTGGGACTAAGCAAGATAGCCTTTCCGCAGTGAATGGCAGGGCAAGAGGAGTGTGGTAGCGCAAAGGGTCTTTGGAATACAGATCTATAATTCATTGAAAATGGAGAATTGGGTGTATACGATCATTAAGAAAGCTTTTGGCACATTTCCCTCCATAAATATCAATATTTCGTGCAGGGGATGGGATATTATCTTGAAGTTGTATAAGATATTGCTGACGTCTCATGTGGAATTTTGTGTGCAGTTTTGTTTGTGTACCTACAGGAAGGATTTAAAGAAGGTTGAAAGTATACCTAATAAATTTAAAAGGATGTTGAATGGTCTGGGGGACCTGTGTTATAAGGCAAGATTGAATATGTTATGACTTTATTCCTTAGAACACAGTAGACTGAGAGATGACTTGGTCTAGGTATACACAATTATGAGAGATATAGATAGAGTAAATTCTTTCTTTTTAAATATTTTTATTGATTTCAAACACAGGTATTATACAACAGTAATACAGAGAGTTTGGGAATACATAATTAATAAACAGTATATACAAGTATAAGCTATAGATAACACACATGTATTAAGCCTCCCACACTGTTGATGTAATTAACATGACAGGAAAAAAAACATGCCAAAAAAAACCCAAATTAGAAATAAAAAAAACACAGAAATAAGCAAACCTAAAGTAAACAAAGCTGGGCTATTATATTACAACAGTCATAATCAATAACATCAATCACTCTGTTCCTCTATCTAAATGTTTAAGGATAATAAAAAGGATTCAGAAAAGGTCAAGTTACACCATATGAAAGTGCTGAATAAATGGTTTACAGATTTCTTTGAATTTAACAGAAAGGTCAAAAAACGCTCTTCTGATTTTTTTTTTTCTAAATTTAAACGAGAAATAGTTTAGGAAAACCATTGGAATGTCGTAGGAGGATTAATCTCTTTCCAATTCAATAAAATGGATCTTCTAACCATTAATGTAACAAATGCAAATGTCCGATGAGCTGAAGAGGATAAATAACTATTTCCACTATTAGTAAGCCAAAAATTACAGTAATAGGATGCGGATGTAAATCAATATTCAAAACAGTTGAAATAATATCAAAAATATCTTTCTAATATTTCTCAAAAAATGTCAAGACCAAATCATATGAGTCCAAAGAGGCTACTTCCAAATGAAATCTATCACAGATAGGAGTTTTGTGGAAGTAAAAATGAGCAAGCTTGTCTTTAGACATGTGGGCCCTATGCACCACCTTGAATTGTATCAGCTCATGTTTAACACATATAGAGGAGGAGCTAACTAATTGAAATTTTTTCTCCCATTTCTCTGCAGGTAAGGAAAGTTGAAGTTCTTTTTCCCATTCATTCTTAATTTTATCTGATATACCTGGCTGTATTTTCATAATTATATCATAAAGAGTTGCTATTAAACCATTCTGATAAAATATTTTCCGTGATATCAGTTGGGTATGAATTTGTAAAAGTCTGTAACATATTATTCAGAAAATTTCTAATTTGTAAGCATCTAAAAAAATGGGGCTTAGGTAAAATACATTTATTATACAACTGTTCAAAAGACATGAAACAGTTATCCAAGAATAAGTCATGATAACATACTATACCCTTCGTTTTCCATATCAAAAAGGTTTGACCCATAACAGTGGGTTGGAAAAAGAAATTAGATATAACAGGGCTTGAAAGAATAAGCTTATTCAAGCCAAAAAAATTTAAGAAATTGAAACCAATTTCGTAATGTACATTTAATTATCGGATTAACCATTTGATTACTCAATTTAGAAAGAGCAAAGGGAAGCGAGGTCGTTAAGATAGAAATCAATGAGAACCCTTGTACAGATTTACATTCAAGGCTTACCCATTGTGGACTTTGAATTATATCCAAGTCCTGTGTCCAAAATATTAAATATCTATTATTAATTGCCCAGTAATAGAATCTTAATTTCGGCAATGCCAAAACATCATCTTTTTTAGACTTCTGTAAATATTTTTTACTTAACCTAGCATTTGTATTCTGCCACATATATATGAAGAAATTTTAGAGGCAACAATATCAAAAAAGGGATTTAAAAATAAAAATTGGTAGCCCTTGAAATAGAAATAGAAATTGAGGTAAAATAATCATCTTAATAGCATTGATTCGACCAATCAGTGATAAAGACAATGAGGACCATTTAGTAAACAATTGTTTAACCTGATCAACTAAATGTAAAAAAAAAACCTTCAATAAATCCTGATGCTTCTTAGTAATTTTAACACCCAAATAAGTAAAATTGTCTGTGGCAAAATTAAATGGTAAATGTTTATAAATTGGAACTTGCATGATTAATGGGAATAGTTGACTCTTATTAAGATACAGTTTGTAGCCGGAAACTGAGCAAGCAGAGATAAAACTATAGGAATGGATTTATCAGGATCGAAAATATATAGTAACAAATCATCTGCATATAATGATAGCTTCAATGTCCCATTCCCATGGGTAATGCCAATAATGTTAGGTGAATCACGAATTCCAATAGCTAAACATGCTATACACATACTGTGGCAGACCACAGTACGTGTGCTTGCAATACCATGTGACAGACAGAGTGGTCAGCAGCACTGGGGCTCCACAGGGGACTGTCCTGTCTCCCTTTCTCTTCACCATCTACACCTCAGACTTCAACTACTGCACAGAGTCTTGCCATCTTTAGAAGTTTTCTGATGACTCTGCCATAGTTGGATGCATCAGCAAGGGAGATGAGGCTGAGTACAGGGCTATGGTGGGAAACTTTGTCACATGGTGGGAGCAGAATCATCTGCAGCTTAATGTGAAAAAGACTAAGGAGCTGGTAGTGGACCTGAGGACAGCTAAGGCACTGGTGACCCCTGTTTCCATCCAAAGGGTCAGTGTGGACATGGTGGAGGATTACAAATACCTGGGGATACAAATTGACAATAAACTGGACTGGTCAAAGAACACTGAGGCTGTCTACAAGAAGGGTCAGAGTTGTCTCTATTTCCTGAGGAGACTGAGGTCCTTCAACATCTGCCGGACGATGCTGAGGATGTTCTACGAGTCTGTGGTGGCCAGTGCAATCATGTTTGCTGTTGTGTGCTGGGACAGCAGGCTGAGGATAGCAGACATCAACAGAATCAACAAACTCATTCGTAAGGCCAGTGATGTTGTGGGGGTGGAACTGGACTCTCTGACGGTGGTGTCTGAAAAGAGGATGCTGTCAAAGTTGCATGCCATCTTGGACAATGACCCCCATCCACTCTATAATGTACTGGTTAGGCACAGGAGTACATTCAGCCTGAGACTTATTCCACCAAGATGTAACACTAAGCGTAATAGGAAGTTCTTCCTGGGAGTCAGCTGGAGACGCTCATGGAGTGAGCACTGTTTTGGATTCGCTCCATAACCTTTACTTTTTTTAACCTTTGATCACCCTTATTCAGCTTATTTTTACCTATACCGAAAGTTTCTTTGTTAATTTTTTTTTTTGATTTACTGCGAAGAGTTTGTTGTGAACTTTTGAAGATATGCAAACAGAAATGTCTCTCAGGTCTAAGGGACGGGATCCCGGACGCAATCCGAACGGTAACGGAAAAAAGCAGGCTCCGCCACAACAAACTCAATTAACTTTTGAATTGTTTATGGAGGTTTTGGATAAAAAAATTGCTGAACTACAACAATTTTTTAAAGAAGATATAAAGGCTTTTCAAGAGTACATGGTTAAGACGGATTTAGTAATTAAATAGCAACAAGATCTTATTGCGTCTCTGCAAGAAGATGCTCGGAAGCGAGATTTGACTATTGAAAAACTGCAACAGGATTTAATTTCGACCATTAAGCTGATGGAAGCCCTTAAAGCCAAGAGTGACGATTTTGAGAATCGGTCCAGAAGACAGAACTTACGTATACTTGGTCTTCCAGACGGCATAGAAAAAGATGACCCTTCGAAATATTTTGCTCAATTTTTAAAAGAAGCGTTTCCGACGATTTTCCCGAATAACCCCCCTTTATTGGATCGGGCACATAGAATTCGGCGTCGATCACCGAGTGTTACAGACAAACCTTCGGTGGTAATTGTCCGGTTCCATTATGTACATGACAAAGAACAACTTATAAGAGCAGCTCGTCGAGCAGGAATGATTAAATTCAAAGAATTTTGCTTCCGTCTGGTCAAAGACTTTAGTCCTGACCTTTTAAAAAGGCTTCTTTTTAAACCGTTGATGGCTGAATGTTATGAGAAAAATCTGAAACCTGCACTCCTATACCCTGCGAAGCTCCGAATTTCTCCGTCGAATGCTCCACGACAGGTTTTCATTTCAACTTCAGAAGTGAGAAAATATCTGGAGGAGAACTTCCCTACTGCTACAGACACCAGTCTCTAATAAATGAACGATTCGGATCGTGTAAGGTGGTTCTCGATCTCTTAAACCAGAATTAAAATCTGGTTATTGGTGTAGGTTCACCCTATACTTTATACTTAAGTTAAAGTGTGTTTGCGTCATATTAATTGTTTTGCCTTATACACTTTAATCATTTAACTACATACTTGTCCATTAACTTTGTTCCTTCGAAGGTATATTTTTAATTCTTTAAAGGTGAATTTTTCTTTGATTAAGATGGTGGTTTTTTGAAAAAGATTTTTGGTTTTGCTTAAGATGGCGTTATGTTTTTATTTTTTCCGTCTCTTCCGTACAATGTATTGCTTATCATAGCTTAAATATTTTTTGTTTTGTCTGGGCTAGAGCTCGATTTATAATTTTTTTAGTGATTATATTTTTATTCTTTTTACAACTAACTATACAGAAATATGGTTTTTATTATAGCGATTTTAATTTTTAAAGTTGGGGTGATTCTTTTATATATATATCCTTTATATATGGAGTGTTCTTCAACTGACATGGGGGTAGGATTAGTCTTACTTTTTCCCTTTTTAAGTCATATTTTGGCTTTTTCTCTTTCTCTTGGGGGGTGGGGGGATGGTCTGTTTTCTAATTCTATTTTTTTTACACCAGTTTGTGTTAGTTTTTTTATTTGGGCTGTTTTTGAACTTCAAATATGTCTGTGCTGTCGTCACTTCCGGGTCTTCTCATTACTTTTGTTCCTCTTCCGGGTGCATGAGTTTATAAGTTGGTTAACCCTTTCTATACCAAGGGGTTGATTTTAGAATAATGGCTCAGACCATTAATTTTGTGTCTTGGAATACTAATGGTTTAAATCATCCAATTAAACGAAAGAAGATTTTCAAAGTATTCCAAAGACTTAATGCTCATATCATTTTTGTACAAGAAACTCATGTGAGGAAGGAGGACAAATTTCGTTTTTTTAGATTTTGGCGTGGTCAACAGTATCACGCAAATTCGAATGCTAAAGTAAAAGGAGTTTCAATTTTTATTGACTCCTCTATTTCATTTGTTCAACGTAATATTTTTTTCGGATCCGAATGGCAGATTTTTGTTAATTGTGGGTTTACTTTGTAATAAAAAGGTTGCTTTGGTTAATGTTTATGCTCCAAATGTGGATTGTCCTGACTTTTTTAAGTCTTTATTTACTTCTTTACCCAATCTAAACGAATATAAGTTAATAATGGGTGGTGACTTTAATTGTTGTTTAAATCCTCTGATGGATAAATCTTTATCTATTCAGACTTTACCTAATAAGTCGGCCACTTGTATTAACTCTTTTTTGACTGACAATGGAGTTTTTGATATTTGGAGATTCCGGCATCCTAATGACAAAGAGTTTTCTGTTTTCTCACATGTTTGTCACTC
The DNA here is from genome assembly GCF_030144855.1 of Hypanus sabinus. Lineage (NCBI taxonomy): Eukaryota > Metazoa > Chordata > Chondrichthyes > Myliobatiformes > Dasyatidae > Hypanus > Hypanus sabinus. Next base: position 75,544,206 of record NC_082721.1, read on the forward strand.
TTATTCGAGAATTGATTATTTTTTTGTAGACTCTTGTTTTATTCCATTGGTAATCGGTTGTAACTATGATATTATAGCTATCTCTGATCATGCTCCATTATTACTTTCTATGAAATTTACGGATACAGCTTCTAATGCTAGACAATGGCGATTTGACTCTACCCTGTGGCAAGACTCTGACTTTATAAAATTTATGGAGGAGCAGATCGACTTCTTCTTTTCAACTAATTCTACAGATGATATTTCCTGCGGAACACTTTGGGACACTTTTAAAGCGTATATACGTGGACAGATTATTTCTTATTCTGTTGGTTTGAGGAAACGTACTAAAATGGAAACTCTTTTATTGGTTGATAAAATTAAAGAGATTGATAAGAAATATTTGATTGCTCCTAGTAAGGAGCTTTACAAACAAAGGGTTGAACTTCAAATGGAACATAGTTTATTACTTACATCCTCGATTGAAAATCAATTAATGAAAACTAAATCTGATTTTTATATACATAGTGATAAATCTGGTAAACTGTTAGCTAGTCCATTGAAGAATGCTTTGGTTAAACGTCAAATCACTAAGATTGGTCAGCAGAATGGGAATCTGACAGTTAATCATGATGAGATAAATAAGGCATTTCAAGATTTCTATACCTCCCTATATCAATCTGAATGTCCTCAAGATCATAATACCATGTCTGATTTTCTTGGGAAATTAAATTTTCCAAGATTATCATCTGATGATCTTTTGATATTGGATACTCCTATTATGGATATAGAAATTAAGGGGGCTATTTCCTCAATGAATTCTGGGAAAACACCGGGTCCAGATGGTTATATAGTTGAATTTTTTAAATTTTTTTCTGCTACTCTTTCCCCTTGGTTAGGTAAGGTTTTTGAGGAAGCCATTAGATTGGGGAATTTGCCACAATCTTTTTATAGAGCTTCCATTTCTCTAATATTGAAGAAAGATAAAGACCCTACTAACTGTGCTTCTTATAGACCTATATCTTTATTGAATGTAGACTCCAAGATTTTTTCCAAGTTACTGGCATCTAGATTGGAGAAGGTATTACCCAAAATTATTTCAGATGATCAAACTGGTTTTATTAAAAATCATTATTCTTTTTTAAACATTAGGAGATTGCTGAATATTGTTTATACTCCCTCACATGACACTTCAGAATGCGTGATTTCATTAGATGCGGAGAAAGCATTTGATAGAGTTGAATGGCCTTACTTATTTAATGTGTTGGAGAAGTTTAATTTTAGTCCGATATTTATATCATGAATCAAATTGATTTATCATACTCCAGTAGCCTCAGTGTTTACCAATAATCAAAGATCTCCCTTTTTTCGCCTATTTCGGGGCACTAGACAAGGATGTCCTCTTAGTCCATTACTATTTAACATTGCCTTAGAACCTTGGGCAATTGCCATCAGACAATCACCGGATATTTTGGGTATTAATCGTGGGACAGATATTCATAAGTTATCTTTGTATGCAGATGATTTATTACTATTCATTTCTAACCCGGAGAAATCCATTCCAGCAATTTTATCATTATTGGCTCAATTTAGTGAGTTTTCTGGGTATAAGTTAAATCTTAATAAAAGTGAATTGTTTCCATTGAATAAACGGGTCCCAATTTATGGAAATTTACCTTTTAAATTAGTTAATGACTCTTTTACTTATTTAGGGATCAAAATCACAAAAAAACCATAAAGATTTATTTAGATTTAATTTTTTACCCTTAATTGATCAGACTAAAGGTTTGTTTACTAAGTGGTCACCTTTATCTTTATCCCTAATAGGTAGAGATATTAAGATGATTATTTTACCTAAGTTTTTATATATTTTTCAAGCGATACCAATTTTTATCCCAAAATCTTTTTTTACTAATGTTGACTCTAAAATTTCTTCATATATATGGCAGACTAAAAATCCCAGGTTAGGTAAAACATATTTACAGAAGACAAAAAAGGAAGGCGGGTTAGCATTACCTAATTTCAGATTTTACTATTGGGCAGTTAATATTAGATATTTGTTATGTTGGTTGAAAGATGGGGGTGGATCTTTTGGCCCTTGTTGGGTGAGTTTAGAAACTAAATCGGTATCAGCTTATGCTCTGGGTTCTATTTTAGGGACTTCTCTCCCTTTTGCTCTTTCTAAATTGCCGAAACGAATTGACAACCCGATAGTTAAACATACTTTGCGTATATGGTTTCAATTTCGGAGATTTTTTGGGTTGACTCAATTCGTTTTAAATAGTCCTATTGTATCTAATTGTTTTTTTCACCCTTCCATTATAGATCAAGCTTATTCGGCTTGGAAAACTAAGGGATTACTAAGATTTTCTGATTTATTTTTAGACAATTTTTTCATGTCTTTTGAGCAATTATCCAACAAATATAACTTGACTAGATTTCATTTTTTTTAGATATTTACAGATTAGACATTTTTTAAGTTCTGTACTCTCTACGTTTCCAAATTTTGTGCCTTCAGATATTTTGGAGAGTTTATTTGAATTAGACCCTTTTCAAAAAGGGCTTACTTCAAAACATAATATAATTATGAAGATACGTTCAGAGCCTCTTTATAAGACTAAAAAGGATTGGGAAAGAGAGCTTAGTCTTAGTATTTCTAGTGAGAATTGGGATAGAATTCTTCAATTAGTTAATACATCATCGTTATGTGCCAAACATTCATTAATACAATTTAAGGTCGTACATAGGGCCCATATGTCCAAGGATAAGTTAGCTCATTTTTAATCTCATATTAGTCCTATTTGTGATAGATGTCATTCTGAAATTGCGTCTTTAACTCATATGTTTTGGTCGTGTTCATTTTTGGAGAAATATTGGAAAGATATTTTTGATATTATTTCTGCGGTTTTGAATATTGATTTACAACCTCATCCTATTACCGCAATTTTTGGTTTACCAATGTTAGACTCACTGCATTTATCTTCTTCTGCTCGTAGAATGATTGCATTTCTAACTCTGATGGCTAGAAGATCTATATTGTTGAATTGGAAAGAAATTAATCCTCCCACTGTATTTAATTGGTTCTCTCAAACTTTGTTATGTTTAAATTTAGAAAAAATTAGAAGTGGTACTTTTGAGACTTCTATTAAATTTGAAAAGTTATGGAGACCATTTATTCAACATTTTCATATGATGTAATATGACCCTGTGCCAAGTTCATTTGATTTCCCAGCTTTTAGCTTATGTATTTTGAGAGGACTGGAAGTGACGGCATTGATGAATACTTATTTTTGTGAGATATTATAAACAGCCCGCTTTTTGTTTCTCTCTTTTTTTGCTTCTTTTTTCTTCTATATTACTTATTAGTTACAGTTATTAGATTAGATTAGCTAGTTTTGCATTATATAAATTTTTTTGGTTTTTTTTTCTTTCTTTTTTTCTGTTCTCTTTATATCATACATTATGAAATATTTAGATCATATTTAGATGTATATATCATACATATATTTTATGGCTTATGTCTTGGTAAACTCATTTATATTGTAACTATTATGTATGTTTTTTTTCATATGTAATGTAATTTGTATGTTGGTAATTTCTTTATCAATATATCATTTGTATTCTGTCCATATTACTAATTTTAATTAAAAGATTTAGAAAGAAAGAAAGGAAGTTCTTCCTGCCTGTGGCCATCAAACTTCACAACTCCTCCCTGACACCCTGAGCCAATAGGCTGGTCCTGGACTTATTTCCACTTGGCAGGATTAACTTATTACTATTTATTTATTTATGGTTTTATATTGCAATATTTCTAACTATTCTTCATTGGCGCGGCTGTAACAAAACCCAATGTCCCTCAGGATCAATAAAGTCTGTCTGTCTGCCTAAAGGTTCGAATGCAATATCAAATAATAAAGTGCTAAGAGGACAGCCTTGCCTAGTACCACGAAACAACTGAAAAAAATGGAGATCTTTGATTATTGGTAAATACCGAAGCCAAAGGGGTATGGTATATCAATTTAATCCAAGATATAAATTTCAGACTAAAATTAAGATTCTCAAACTTACTAAGTAAATATGGCCATTCAAGTCTATCAAACGCTTTCTTGGAGTCCAGAGAGATGACATACTCTGGAGTTCCAGGTGAAGGAGTGTAAACTATATCAATTAATTTGCTACTATTAAAAGATGAATATCAATTTTTAATAATCCTAGTCTGGTCAACAGAGATAATCTGAGGTAAATGCTCCCTAATCTATTTGCCAAAATTTTAGAGAAAATCTTAGAGTCCACATTCTGCAAGGATATAGGCCTATATGATGTACATTCAATAGGATCTTTATCTTTTTTAAGAAATAGGGCAACAGAGGGTTCAGAAAACGATTGCAGTAGTTTACCTATGTTTAATGCGTCCTTAAAAAAATTACATAACCAAGGAGAAAAAGATTTAGTAGAAAAGGATATAGTAGATATAATAGGAATATAGTAGTATATAGTAGTAGATATAGTAGGAAAAGTATATAGTAGAAGAGGATTTAAAATATTCTACTCTGTAACCGTCTGGACCAGGTGCTTTACCTGAATTCATCGAAAAAATATCCACTTTGATTTCTTCTTCTGTTATAGATGGATCTGATGTAAAACATTCATTGGATGATAATTTTGGAATATTCATTTTCCTTAAAAATTCATCATCAGGGGATTCTGATTGATATAAAGAATTGTAAAATTTTGAATAGATTTGTTTATCTCATCATAATCAACTGTCAGGATACCATTTCGTTTACAAATCTTGATAATCTGGCGTTTGGCTGAAGCAGTTTTCAATTGATTATCCATAAATTTACCAGATTTATCACCATAAATATAAAACTTGGATCCTAGTTTTATTTAACTAATTTTCAGTCAAAGAGGTTAATAATGGACTATGCTCCATTTGAAGTACAACTCTCTTTTTATAAAGCTCGTTACTGGGAGCCATAGAATATTTCTTATCAATTTCTTTAATCTTGTCAACAAGCATAACTATTTCACTGTTGATTCGTTTTTTCACTCCAGCAGAATATGAAATAATTTGTCCATGAATACATGTTTTAAAAGTGTCCCATAATATCCCCCTGGAAATTACTTCTGTAATGTCTGTTGAAAAAGAAGAAAACAATCTGTTGCCTAATAAAATTGACAAAGTCTGAGTCCTGAGGTAGAGTAGAATTGAACCGCCATTGTCTGGCACGAGAAAATATATCCATTATCTTCGTAGATAGCTTCCAGGGTGTATGGTCGGAGATGGCAATCGAATCATAGCTACAGTCAATAACAGATGGAATTAAACCATAATCAAGGAAGAAATAGTCAATCAATTCTAGAATAATTATGATATACATGAGAAAAGAATGAGAATTCTTGATGCAAGTCAGTCCAAAAGTAATACAGTACACTGAAAAACAGACTCTGTGACAGTCATACTTGTGTGTCAGTGGATATTTACACAGGGATAAGTCATCACAGGCATTTTCACATATGCAGCGGGTAGGTTCAAATGCAGACCCACTTACCAACTGACTTCTCTTCCATTCTATCCTACAAGGTCATAATGATACTTCTCAACTTCAGTCAACTCTGTCCTTCAAATCATCCCTCCAGTTACTGCACTGTGGAGCCAATGTATTCTAGCAAGGACAAGAGAAGCGTTGATGGTATTGAACATGAGAAAAGATATGATGTCGTTTGGATGACCCAAACTTAGAAAATAGAGAGCAAGAGGTAAACAACTCAATGTGGATGACATAGGGATGGGAATGATGGTTTAAACCAGAGGCTCTAGTTGATCCAAAACATGTGGAAGGAAGCGGTGAGTGAAATCATTTTGGAATCCAATGTTTTCAAATGCCAATCTGATGCTGCTGTCCTCCATGAATTGACAGATTTACCACAACATAGAAACATGGAAACATAGAAACATAAGAGACCTGCAGCACAATACAGGCCCTTCAGCTCACAAAGCTGTGGCGAACATGTCCTTACCTTAGAACTACATAGGCTTACCCATAGCCCTTTATTTTTCTATGCTCCATGTAGCCATCCAGAATACTTGTAAAAGACCCTATCGGTTCCACTTCCACCACCGCTGCTGGCAGCCCATTCCACACACTCACCACTCTCTGCAGAAGAAACTTACCCCTGGCATCTCCTCTGTATTTGCTTTCAAGCACCTGAAAACTGTGCCCTCTTGCGCTAGCCACTTCAGCCCTGGGAAAAAGCCTCTGGCTATCAACAAGATCAATGCCTCTCATCATCTTATACACCTCTATCAGGTCATTTCTCATCTTCCGTCGCTCCAAGCAGAAAAGGCCGAGTTCACTCAACCCATTCTCATAAAGCATGCTGCCCAATCCAGGCAACATCCTTGTAAATCTCCTCTGCACCCTTTCTATGGTTTCCACATCCTTCCTGTAGTTAGGTAACACAAAATTGAGCACAGTACTCCAAGTGGGGTCTGAACAGGATCCTATATAGTTGCAACATAACCTCTTGGCTCTTGAATTCAATCCCATGATTGATGAAGGCCAATGCTCCATATGCCACCTTAACCACAGAGTACTTTATTGACCACCGACCTTGATCAAGGACCTTGAGGAGCAGATAAGGAGACAGATTCTGGAATGTAGAAATAATAATAGGGTTGTTGTGGTGGGAGATTTTAATTTCCTAAATATTGATTGGCATTTGCTTAGTGTAAGAGATTTAGAAGGGGCGGAGCTTGTTAGTTGTCTTCAGGTAGGTTTCTTGACACAGTACATAGATAAGCTACAAAAGGAGAGGCTGTACTTGATCTGGTATTGGGAAATGAACCTGGTCAGGTGTCTGGTCTTTCAGTGGGAAAGCACTTTGAAGATAGTGATCACAATATTATCTACTTTACCAGAGAGTTGGAAAAGGATAAGAACAGATAAGTTAGGGAAACATTTAATTGGAGTAAAGCAAAATATGAGACTCTCAGGCAGGAACTTGGATGCATAGATTAGAAACAGATGTTCTTAGGGAAACGTACGGAAGAAATATGGCAAATGTTCAGGGGATATTTGCGTGGGGTTCTGCGTAGATACATTCCAATGAGACAGGGAAAGGATGGTAGGGTACAGGTACCGTGGCTGTTGTAAATCTAGTCAAGAAGAAAATAAGAGCTTACGAAAGGTTCAAAAATCTAGGTAATTATAGAGATCTAGAAGATTATATGCATAGCAAGAAGGAACTTAAAAATGAAATTTGGAGAGCCAGAAGGGGCCAAGAGAAGGCCTTGGTGGACAGGGTTAAGGAAAACCACAACACATTCTACAAGTATGTGAAGAGTAAGAGGATAAGATGTGAGAGAATAGCAGCAATCAAGTATGACAGTGGAAAAGCATGTATGGAACCGGAAGAGATGGCAGAGGTAGTTAATGAATATTTTGCTTCAGTATTCCCTGCAGAAAAGAAACTTGGCGATTGTAGGGTTGACTTGCAGTGGACTGAAAAGCTTCAGAATGTAGATATTAATGAAGAGGATGTGCGGGAGATTTTGGAAAGCATCTAGTTGGATAAATCACCAGGACTGGACGGGGTGTACCCCAGGCTTATGTGGAAATCGAGGGTGGAGATTGCTGAGCCGCCGGTGATGATCTTCGTATCATCAATGAGGACGGGAGTGGTACCGGAGTATTAGAGGGTTGCTTATGTTTAGAAAGGCCTTATTCAAGAAAGAGAGTAGGATGGTGTTGTGCATAGTGTGGTGGGCTGTCTGGTTACAACGGGACATTAATAGATTGCAAAACTGGGCTGAGAAACGGCAAATGGAGTTCAACGCAGATAAGCGTGAGTTGGTTCATTTTAGTAAGGCAAATATGATGGCAGAATATAGTATTAATAGGAAGACTCTTGGCAGTGTGGAGGATCAGAGGGATCTTGGGGTCCGAGTCTATAGGACACTTAAAGCTGCTACACAAAAACTGCTACTCTCCCAGTCCTGGTGTCACAACATCTAGTACTGCAATCACCACCGGGTTTACCTGGCTTTAACATGCCACATCCTTTTTATCTGTTCCTTCATGCCATGGTATTTTCTCCAGTTGCTCATTTTATTTCTTCCTGGTGTTACTGTCACTCACGATTTCTATATCTATTATAATTATTATTACTTCCATCTGTTTCTCGTCCAAATTCCCCTGGCTGGTACCTGCTAATCTGACTGTAATCTGACTAATCCACTGCCTTATGGGTGTTTCCAATTTGGACCTAGGAGGGTTCACTCCAGATGTACACACTTCCTGCAACTTGGTTGTTCCTTTTATTGTATGTTGTCCCTGCCTGTATCGTGCTCACTGCTACTATGTGCTGGATGTTTTCAGCGTAGTCCTTGCACAGACTGCATCTTGAGACTTGTCTGGAGTGATATAGCCCTGCTTCTATTCCTCTTTTACGCAGTACATGATCTTGTTCAGCCATGAGCAGCTTCTCTGTGTTGTCCCTCGTCTCAGCCTTGACATTTCCAGCTATCGATCGGACTTTCTTATGCCAGCAACCTCTGATATCTGGCAATGGTACATCCAATGCAGAGGATTTGCTTGCCATGGCCCCTGATCCTCTGGCTCTGCTTCACCAACTTCCATTTCCATGTCCCCTGCCTGTTGTCGGAGTTATTCTTTCAGCAGGTCATCATTGGAGGTCATCTTCCTGACAAACTCATGGATGAGAGATCCAAAACAGCCTTTGTGGATATACATTGTTGATGCGGGAGTGTGCAGGCTGACACCTATGGGGTTCTGCCCTTCTGGGAGGCAGTCAGAGATGAAAAAATGAATTTGTCGGACACTCTGGCGACATCATGAGCAAATATACGGTCATTGCCAACCTTGGTAAATTAGCTAAAAATTGTCCTGTTTAGTAATTCCCAGAGTAAATGAATATACGCTGAATACTTCTTCTCTATCACCAATCTAGACCCAGAGACAGAGTTCCGGCGGGCGAGGGTTATTTTTGCTCCCTCTGGTCATTAATTATAGCAACGCAGTAGATATGGAGCTGCGACGGATGTTTTCACAGCTCATTCCTCAAATGGATCTTCAATAAAATGTAGCCTCCTGTCCTCCTTTCCCTGGCCTTCTCTTGCGGCTCCATTCATTCTTTAATTTTGCCTGAGTCGTTTGCCCCCACTTTCTCCGCTATTTACATTGGGCAAAGGCAGATTTATTATAGACCTGTCAGCAGCTTCCGGCTTCATCAATCACGCCCCCGTGGTCTGTGACCGTTGTAACCGGATAACCTGGCTGCGCCAGGGTGCGTTAGTATCAGTACTAAGTGATATTGCTCTGGTAGAAGGCATAATGTGATACAGGCAGTATATGCTTAATCTGGGCAAATGGTATAACTTTACATAGGCAGCGCTGTCGGATGGGGAGGTTAGCCCAAGGGCAATGGGTGGAGCAACTGGACCCAGTTAATCTAAGAGCAGCTTTGTCGGGGAAGTGTGTGTCCCAGCTTTATGGTTTCTTGCAGTTGCCGTATGCATGCCACAGTTCGTGGAGCAGTGGTTGGAAAAAGGCACCCGTGGGGAGGTGCAGACTTCCCCGCCGCATTCGCAATCCAGGCAAAGCAAATGTCATAATCAGCACCACAATCGGCTTTAATATCACCGGCAACAGTATATTGAAATACATGGAAATAAAAACGGTGAATTGCAATACGGTCCCAATTACACTGCAGCTTTAATCTTTACGCCATCTGACTTCCAGAACCTCAGCAGTACCAGAAGACGGGGAGTGGATTGAGGAGAACGTGTGGATGTAACCCGAAGAGAACGAGGCAGAGGTTATACTATGAGGACACAGTTAAGAGGTACACGAGGGCAGCTGCTCCCCTGATGAATGGCCAGCTTGAGACGGGATTATTGCAGGCTTTCTTGGAAATCAATCAACTACCTCAAATGGACAGGAAACTGCAGCAAAATGACTGGGAAACAGAACAGAGATCAGGATTTTACTATTGGACCTTAACTATTCCTCCATCCGTTACCAATCGGTAGAAGGAAAAGATCCCCTTATGCAGAGTTTGCTCGAACACATTCTACAACTTTTCCTCCTCGGTAACATTATAAACTTACTCAGATTTGCCACAATGCCAAGAGTCACAGCGGACATCAGGATGGAGACAATCGTGAGTATGCAGATCATCCAGGGGAAGAACTTTCCTCGGGTAAGCTCGGCTCCTGAAAAGTACAAGAAAGTATCATCACTGGAAGTACGAGAGGGAATCGTTCGGCGTAGAGCCTTGAAAGCTTATCTGGGTTAGACCTGGAGAATGTGCAGAAGACTGGGTTTTGTTGCCAACACTCGAGTTCCTGAACTACCCAATAAACGAGCCGTCAGGGTAAGAATCTTCACTCACAGCAGATGAAAAATCCAAGCAGCGCAGAGGCGAGGCTCAAAAAGTTCTCTATATTTACACACAATATCACTCGCACAGATAAGATCAACGTTGAAGGAACGAGTTTATTGCTACAGCCACCACCAATACTCGGACCCGCATCACCACTCAGTCAACATTTGACATTTATGCCACAAATATAGTGGTTATTTTGTTTCTGAATGTGTAATCGATTCCAGCCCATTCGCTACAACGGAAGAACTATTACTAACCTGCCTTCGGCTTCTCCTGCTGACGACCATCTGTAGTGAGTTCAAAATTTTCACTTGCCTCCATATTCTTGGCAGCGGCGTCTACTTGACTGAGGAACATTGGAAGACGAAATGCAGTTTCTAGTCTTATACTTCCTCAAACCGAACTTTCGTTGTTCCGTGTATGTAGAAACTTAACATTTTTTCTGCTGAATTCTGTTGAATGTAACCGCTTCTGCTTCCTGATGGCCTGATCTGAAGAAAAACAGGTTCAGGTGCATATTCATTCAAAGCGGCGTTCTTTGCAAACATCTATAAAGACATAGAAACATAGAACACCTACAGCACAATACAGGCCCTTCGGCCCACAAACTGTGCCGAACATGTCCGTACCTTAGAAATTACCTAAGGTTACCCACAGCCCTCTATTTTTCTCAGCTCCAGGAGTCCACAAGTCTCTTAAAAGTTGCTATCGTATCAGTCTCCCCCACCATCGCGGCTGCCCATTCCATGCACTCACCACTCTCTGCGTAAAAAAAAAACCTTATCCTTGATATCTCCTCTGTACCTACTTCCAAGCACCTTAAAACTGTACCCTCTCGTGTTAGCCATTTCAGCCCTGGGAAAAGGCCTTTGATCATCCACACGATCAATGCCTCTCATCGTCTTATACACCTCCATCCGGTGACCTGTCATCGTCCGCCGCTCCAAGGAGAAAAGGCCATGTACATTCAAACTGTTCTCATAAGGCATGCTCCCCAATCCAGGCAACATCCTTGTAAATCTCCTCTGCACACTTCGCATAGTTTCCACATGCTGAGTGAAGGCACTGACCCCCAAAAGGAACTCAGACCTCACAATCGACCTCGTTATGATCTTGCACTTTAGTATTTAACTGCACTGCACTTTAGCTACAGCTGTTAAACTTCATTCCTTAATATTATTCGTTTATCTTGCTGTGTCTCAGTGTATTTTGCAATATCTTGATCTTCATGAACAGTACAGAGGGCAAGCATTTCACTTTATCCCGGTAAATGAGACAATAATAAACTAATCCAAAGTGCCAAGACACTCGCTTGTTAAAATCTCACAACGATGTCCAAGCTAATTGATTATTCACCTCGTTCATAGGAGCCGTTGCATTCAAGAGACGGATGGTACGATGTGCGGTGAGAACCCAGATGCCGAGGGACAGACGCTGAAGCAGATTGAGCAGATTGAACTTTAATAAGCACTATGCAGGGCAGTTAACTAAAGTTCTCAAACTAAGAGCTGACGCCGACACTGCCTCTTGAAAGCTGAAGCAATATTAAATATATTAAATACATTTAAATTCGTCTTCTTTCCCAGAAAGAAGGCCGAGGTAAGCAGAAACGTTCCCGTCGCTTTTCCTTGGCTAAGATTCCATGGTAGAGTCCGTTGTTGTAACAGGCGCAGACCACAGGCGCTGGAGACCTGTGCCCGGAAGTCCCAGAGCAGACACTTGTCCAGGATGCAATTAGCGGGAACCCAAAGACGTCCTATCCCAATCCAGACGATTCTGGACAAGGCCCCGCATTCCGCAGGATACCAGAAGGCGGCCGCCGCATGGACCAGCGACAAATAAACTAAGCGGGAAGGAAGAGAAGAGGGTAACTAGAGCGAGTGGAGATGAAGATTTGGTGTGATATCTAAAACTTAGAGAAACTCCTATACACGTGGTTGTACAACAGCTTCGTATGGAAAGCCAATGAAAAGTAGTATATATGGTGCAGTCCATCATGCGTAACACCGTCCCCATTATTGAGCACATCTACATGAAACGCTGCCGCAGGAAAGCATCTGCATTGTCAGGGAGAACCCTCTGACAAGGACATACCTTCTTCTCGATGCTGCCATCAGGAAGAAGATACAGGAGACGCAGACTCACGCCGTCAGGCTCGGAGAACATTATTATCCTTCAACCATCAGGCTCTTGAACTGCAGGGCATTACTTCACTCAACTTTACTTACACCGTCAACTAACTTTTCCCACAGACTATGGAAACACTTTTAAGAGATAGTTATGTCATATTCTCAATATTTATTGCTTATTCTTTATTTTTGTTCTCAGCTCAAGTGAGATATAGGCACAGCCAAGTACACTTATTTGTCAATTGCTAGGAACTTTCGGACTTGTCTAGTAGTCTATAGTATTGTTGCTTGCAGGAAATTTGCATAAGCGTTGCTGTGTGCATCTTGTTGTTTAATGTGGTTGGGTAGCGATATTGAGATGATACTAGTTATAAATATTACTATTGCGATTAAGTGTACCCAGTTCATGTTCCATAATCTTTCAATTTCCTCCTTTAATCAGAATATTACTGGCTATTTTTCACTTATTGATTTCTATTTGTTATCTGTGTTTGGAATGTCTACCTCTATTAGGTAATTTGTTCTGGCTTCTTTGCCCTTTAATGCTAAATCCTGTCGTTCATAATGGATTGTCCTATCTGTAATAGTAAATCATCTGTACTACAATTTATAGGACACTGATTCCAGAACTTGGTCAGCTTTATAATCTCTAAGCCGAGTTTTCGAAGCTTCCTTGTCGCCATCTAATCAGCTCAGATGGAGGGTTGTCTTTCATGGCAGGTCCACCTTTCCAATTGGTTAGCTTCTTTTCTTTTATAGCGACAACTTCTTGATTTCTTAATTATTATTATTTATATTTTGTTTTCTCTGCTCAACCTGTTAAAACCTGAGGTACGAAGGCAGCCAAGCACTATCATTTCTCAATTGCTAAGAACTTTCAGGCTATTCAGGTGGTGTTCAGTATTGTCGGTTTTTGAAGATTCACCTAAATATTGCTGTGTATGCCTAATTGTTTAATGCTATTTTGTAGTGACTTTGGACTGACACTAGTGGTAGATATTACTTCTGGGACAATAGTAATCTTCATATTCCAAAGGATTTTGATTTCCTCTTTTATGTCAGCATGTTCCTGGTCGTTTCTTTTATTGATTTCTGTATGTTGTGTATGCGTATGTATTTGAATGGCTATATTAATTAAGTAAGTTGTTGCTTGTTTATTGTGTAATATAATAGCAGGACAGTTATTATGGATTGTCCTATCTGTAATAATGTATCAGTTGAAATTTTAATCTGTAGAATCCTGACTCTAACACTCGAGCAGGTTTGGGTTTTTGCTAAGGTATGGTATCTTATATGAGTTTGTATTTTCAAGCAAGATTTTGGTGAGTAATGTTTACCTGTTGATTGTGTATGTCTATGTAATCAGATTGAGATAATCTTTTGCTGGAATGTAATGTGTCGGAATGCTCCTGGTTTCTCTTAACATCTTCATCTATCATCTTGATTTTGCTCATCTTTTATTGTCTATTTTGAATTTATTGTGTGTGTGTGTGTTAATCACGAGTTCCTGCATTGCCACAGGGAAAGTTTCTGTTTCTGCTCAGAGTAATCCAACCCTGAGCTTCTTTGTCGACATCTAGTCTGCTCTAAACGTGGGCATGTCTTCCACTGAGGGTCCATACTCTTCCATTGGTTAACCTTCTTCTTCTACAGTGAGCCCTGGCTTGTCTCCATCCTGAACACATGCTAAACCTCGAGCCGACAGGAGCTTGGGAGGAGTAATTAAGTCGGCAGCTTTCGTGATCGGGACCACAATCATCAAAAACACCATAGTGCTTCTATCTGAAAGGGCAGAGGGGTGACAAAATCTGCTGACAGGTGGGACCAGGGGCTGTGATGCACAGGCAGCGAGTAGAGTGGACCAGCAGGGCGCTGACGTGATGTGGTGTTGTAGGCACAGAAAGGAAGGCAGAGATGAAGTTGTAGATATCCTGGGAAGCAGACAGCCAGAAAATCGTCTCTTTATCATTTCAAGGGGCCGTTGAATTTCCGGGTAGGCAACCAGACCGGATGGATGATCCACGCGAGAACTATGTGCCTGGATCCAACTCTCTTACGGCCCTCACCTCTGTGTCTATTCCCCAAATCACCGGGGCTGCAATTCCTGAGCAAGGAACGATAAACATTTGAGTAGCCTTTTCCTCAGAGTTGCCAAACTGGTGGGAAAGAGCAACGGCGCCTGTATTCTTGCTGCCAGAACGGTAAGTGAGGTGAAATTGAATCGGGTACGAACCAGATGCGCATTGCACATACCTATCATTGAAAGAACGAGTTTTCCTTGGAGATGTTCAAACGCAGAGGCAAGCAGAACAAGAGAGTTGCAGTTCTTCACCACGTCGTTCTTGAGGGGTCGTTAATCAATGCAGAGACGGAGCTTGCCGTCCTTTTCATTTATATATCCCTAAAACAATTGCATGGGAAACAAATTAGTAACCGACTAAAATCACAGCCAAGTCCAACAGTCCACGCTTGTACTGCTCATCCTTAAGAACATTCGCATGGAGCTGCAAAACTCAAAACAAACAGTTAATTCCAACAGTGAAGTAATTGACACACTTTCCAAAGAAAAAAAAGGAAAGTAAAAAACACATGCGAAGTTCTTCGACTTCATCAACTTTCACTCCAACTTCCAGCCTGAGCTTAAGTTCACCTGGTCCATTTCCGATACCTCCCTCCCCTTTCTCGATCTCTCTGAATCTATCACTGGGGACAGCTAATCAACCGATACCTTTTTATAATCCACCGACTCTCACAGCTACCTGGACTATACCCCTTCCCTTGTTACTTGTCAAAGTACCATCGGCTTCTATCAATTTCTCCGTCCCCACGCCATCTGCTGTCAGGAAGAGGCTTTTCCAGAAGTAAGGAGATAGCCTTCTTCTTCAAAGAAAGAGGCTTCCCTTCCCTCAACAATAGTCCTGCCCTCAAGTGTTTTGCACACCTCTTCCCTTATCCCATTCTCCCGCTTCCCTACCAAGGATAGGGTTCCTCTTGTCCTCACCTACCAGCCTATCAGCCTATGCACCCAACACAAGATAACTTCCACCCACTCTAACTGGATCCCGCCACCTACACATCATTCCCTTTCCCCACCCCTCTTCCTGCTCTCCACAGGGATCGCTCCCTACATGACTCCCTTATCCATTCCTCCCTCCTGATCTTTCTTCTTACAAATGGAACAAGACCTACACTTGTCCCTACATCTCCACCCTCACTACTACTCAGGGCCCGGAACAGTCCTTCCAGGGAAGGTGAAACTTCACCTGTGAGTCTGCTGGGGCCATATGTTGTATCTGGTTCACCTAGTGTGGCCTCTGTATATCAGTGAAACTTGGCATAGATTGGGAGACCACACGGCCAAGCGCCCTATGGTCCATCCATCAGAAAGAAAGTGGGATCTCCCAGTGGCCACCAGTTTTAATTCCACTTCGCATTGCCATTCCTATATGTCAGCCCATGGCCTCCTCTGCATCACCGATGAGTTCACACTTAGGTTGGTGGAGCAACACCTTATATTTTGCTTGGGTAGTCTCAAACCTGATGGCATGAACATCGATTTTTCTAAGTTTTGCCAACGGCCCCCTTCTTTGCACCATTCAGCATTCCCATTACCTTTATCAATCTAACCTCCTTACCTGCCCATCAACTCCCTCTGCTGCTCCTCCTCCTTCCCTTCCTCCATGGAGGATCAGAGAGATCCTGGGGTCCGAGTCGATAGGACATTCAAAGCTGCTATGCAGGTTGACTCTGTTGTTAATGAAGGCATACGGTGCATTGGCCTTCATCAATCATGGGATTGAGTTTAGGAGCCGAGAGGTAATGTTGCAGCTATATGCAACCCTGGTCAGACCCCACTTGGAATACTGTGCTCAAATCTGGTCACCTCTCTACAGGAAGGACATGAAAACCATAGAAAGCACGCAGAGGAGATTGACAAGGATGTTGCCTGGATTGGGGAGCATGCCTTATGAGAATAGGTTGAGTGAACTCAGCCTTTTCTCCTTGGAGTGACGGAGGATGAAAGGTAACCTTTTAGAGATGTACAAGATAATAAAAGGCATTGATCTTGTGGATAGTCAGAGGCTTTTCCCCAGGGCTGAAATAGCTAGCATGAGAGGGCATAGTTTCAAGGTGCTTGGAAGTAAGTACAGAGGAGATGTCAGGGGTAAGTACTTTTACAGAGAGTGGTGAGTTCATAGAATGGGCTGCAGGTGGTGGTGGTGGATACAATCTTTAGACTCCCTCATCCCATATCTTCAACAGCCACGCAGCCAGAGACTCTCCAGGCTTCTGTCTGTACCTACCCGCGAATCTCGCCAATTCCTCTGCTGTCTTCAAAAAGGCCAATCATACAAAACCCCCCCCCCCCCACATTCCTGATCCTCTGACAACTCTCCCTCCCGGGAAGAAGAAGCTGCGGACGGATGCCCACCAATGCGGAAATGGGAATGTGTGATCACTGGCCTGGCCCGCACTGTTCTGGGTATCAGGGGAGAGGACGATCATTCTGGGGGAGAATACTAGGAGTCAACTTTACTCTCTCTTCATTTTACGCAGTGAGATCATTTCCCTGTCACATTAAGGCTTGATCATCAACAGGATAGGATCACCAATTAATCCACAGGCAGTGTCTAATTACTGTACCTTCATTAACCCACAAGCTATCTCAGTATTGTTATCTTCCAACTTTGCAGTCCGGGTTTGGGCCAACCACAGCACTTCTCCCATAAAGAAAAAAACAACTGGTTTAGCTCTTCTACCTCATTTTTAAGACCCATAATTATCTTGTGCTGGTGTCTTACAATGGCTGTAAACAGCCAGAAATAACCCCTCTGGCTATTCTTTTTTCCTGCAAAGTCTCAATGTTTTAAGTATGGACACAATGTGGTGTCCAGCTTCAACCCCAGCAAAATCGGGCTGCTCTGACCAATCTATCAACATCACGTAACCCATCAATCGGTTGGCAGACATCCAAACCCGCACTCCGGATTACCAATCCAACACAGGATTCAGCACTACTCATACTGGGTGGGTGGGAGGGGTGCAGTATCTCTCTCTTGAATAAATTTCTAAATATATTTATTTTCTGCTCAAACAGCAGACCCGACTTGCAGCACCTAATGTAATATGAATGCAGGTTTACAGGTTTCGTCAGTGAGACACAAAGCACTGATTACTAATGAGCATATTAATCATTTATCTGCAAACATGAAAAGACTCAAGCAAACATCAAAGTCCATCCAAGGTACACAAACTATGAAATGAAATATTCAGCGGATACAGAGCTAACAGAGTGTACACTTGTAACAATGGAGAATATCTTCCCAATAGTCTGTGAAGCATGTCCTGCGGACAGACAGCAATCTTCCTGCACATGCTATTCTCATCCCTCTGAGGTGATTGAGGCCGGACAGTCGTGCCGTGGCACACAATCCAACCAATGGGAAAGAGTTCACTCTTCAATCTTCACTCTTCACTCTTCAAGAGCACACTTCAATCAGGCTAATCGATTAATGGTACCACAGAAGGAGCTTCTCTCTGCCAAGTAATGTAACCCCATATATCCAAGCTCCTTAAAGATTGCAGTGGGAATCACACTCCAGTCATGGGTGCTGTAGCGTTCGTTATATATAGAAGCAGAATGAGGCCGATTTGCCCATCCAGTCTTCTCCCAATCCTATGCGACACTAAGATGCTGCTGAAGGTGACTGATCATATTGCTTCCAGAGGTTTGATCCACAATTTCAGTGAGGAATTGAAGCAGCTCCATTGTTGTTCAAATGGAAACATAACTTGCTATTCCATTTATTTCTGGCCCCTCTGTGCTAAATCACCTCTCCTCCTGAACAGAGATACAACAAATTTCCTGGATCATTACTACCACCTCATTCTCCTGCACAAATTTAGCCAATTTTAGCAATGTACCACTGATAGAAAATGTTTTCTCTCCTTTTTCAGCATTTTAGAGTTTAAGACCATTAGACATAGGAGCAGAATTAAGAAGCCTTTTGGCCCATTGAGTCTCTGCCCCCATTCAATCATTGTTTTTCCTTTTTCAACTCATCAACCCCATTCCCCAGCCTTCTCCTTGTAACCTTTGAGGCTATGTCTAATCAAGAACCTATCAATCGCTGCCCTAAATATACCCAATATTCTGGCATCCACAGTTGCCTCTGGTAACAAATTCCACAAAGTCACCACATTCAAGCAAAAGGAATTTCTCTGCAACTCTGTTTTCAAAGAATGTCCCACTATCCTGAGGCTGTGCCCTCTTGTCCTAGACTTCCCACCATGGGAAACATCCTTTCTACTTCTAATCTCTCTAAGCATTTCAACATTTGAAATGTTTCAATGAGATTCCCCCTTACCCTTCTAAATTCCAGTGAGTACAGACCCAGAACCATCACACGTTCCTTGTCTGATAACCATTTCATTCCTGGAATCATCCTTGTAAACCTTCTCTGGACCCTCTCCAACACCAGCACATTTATTCAAAGATGATTAGAACAAAATTGTGCACCATATTCAAGGTGAGGCCTCACCAGTGCCTTATAAAGCCTCAGCAACACCTCCATACTCTTGCATTCTAGACCTCTTGATATAAATGCTAACAATGCATTTCCCTTCCTTACCACTGACTCTACCTGCAAGTAACTCTATACAAGAACTCCCAAGTCTCTTTGCATCTCAGATTTTTTGGATTTCCTCCCCACCCACTTAGACAAGAGTCCACACATTTATTTCTACTATCAAAGTGTATGACCATGCATTTTCCAACATTGGATTTCATTTGCCTGATTCTCACCCATTCTCTCCATCTGTCTAAGTCCTTCTGCAGCCTACCTGTTTCCTCAAAACTGCCTGCCCCTCCACCAGTCTTCATATTATTTGCCAATTTGGCAACAAAGCCATCTATTCCATCATCTAAATCGTTGATATACAGCATAAAAAGAAGCTGTCCCAACAATGACTCCTGTGGAACACCCCTAGTCACTGGCATTCAAGCAGACAATGATCCTTTTATTCATACTTACTGCCTCCTACCAACCAGCCAATGCCCTAACCATATTAATAACTTTACTGCAATACCATTGCCTCTTAACTTTTAAGCAGCCTTATGTGTGGCACCTTGTCAAAGGTCTTCTGAAAGTCCAGTTATATATTATCGACTGCATAGTTCTTACCTATTCTAACTTGTAATCTCCTCAAAGATTTCCAACAGGTTCATCAGGCAAGATTTTCCCTGAAGGAAACCATGCTGACTTTGTCCTATCTTGTCCTAGGTCACCATGTACTCCATAACCTCATTCTTAACAATTGATTCCAACATTTCCCCAACCATTAAGGTCAGAATAACTGATCTAAAATTTCCTTTCTGCTGTTTCAATCCTTTTTTCAAGAGTGGAGTGACAGTTGCAATTTTCCAGTCCTGTGGCACCATGCCAGAGTCTAATGATTTTTGAAAGATCATTGGAAGTGCCTTCATAATCTCTAACACTACCTCTTTCAGACCCTGGTGTGCAGTTCATCTGGTCCCGGTGACTTATGTATCCTTATGTATTTGAACTTTTTGAGAACTTGTTCCCTTGTAATAGTAACTGCACTACTCTTCCTTCACACACTACGATATCTGGCACACCGTTGGTGTCTTCCACAGTGAAGACTGATGCAAAGTATCTGCCGCCCAAGTTATTATTTCTCCAGCCTCATTTTCTAGCATTTCCTATATCCCCTCATATCCCTGTTTTGTTTTTACTATCCACTTTGATGTTCCTTGCTAGCTTGCGTTCAAACATTATCTTTCCATTCTAATGGTCTGAAGGTGGAGTGAATTCCACTTTCAGTGGAACTAAAAGAGTACTCAATAAAAATTCCCCCACTGATGTGAAACAGGATACAGCTTTTCAAGCCGATAGTGATCTCCATTCTTTTCATCAGAAAGAAACTCCCTCTGAATTTCATAATAAATCCTTAGCGCCATGTTCTCAACTGCAACATATTGGAGAACGTGTGGCAATCAGAGATTTGCACCTTCTAGATTCAGTTCCTCATGCTCAACCACAGTTTTAGATAAAACCCACATATCTCAAAATATGTCCTGGATTTAATGAGAAAAAGAAAATATTTTTGCTTCCTGATATGCTAAATGGGTAGTGGGCAGGGGGTGGCAAGGAATCAGGAAATGCTGCCCAGTACGTACTTTCAGACTGGTGGCTTTTCACCTGTTGGCACATAGATGTTCACTGACAGATGGGGCACAGATGTGAAAGTAACCCTCAGAATGGTTCACCCTTCGAAGGTGCACCATTGTGTCCAAAGCTGGTGCTGATGAAATATTCAGAACTTCCTCAAAATGAAGTCACTTACCAGCACTAAGGCGGCTGGAGGCCACCAATAAATTACAAGGTGCATTCAAGCCATGCCTCTGGATGCATGCCCAACAACATAGGTAGGACCTCTTCTTCCAACTGTACAGTTTTGTTCAATGGAGCATTCACGGTTGCTCAGAGATTTGTCAAAGCAGTTTCCTGGTGATTAACCAGTGTCCATGATGACCATAGACTATCTGGTCACTGTAATATGGTACTTAATTTGAAGGTTTTTGCTAAAAGCCATAACACCCAGAAACCATGACACTGCTGTGAAAGTCCAGCTAAAGAGCAGATCCATTAAACTTCTCTTATCAGGAATTATTTACAATAGTCAGTAGCCAGGCTCTGAAACCATTGGAGTCATGAATACTTATCAATAGCAAGGTTGTGACTAAGGGAATAAGTAATTAGTCAAGCCCTTCAACTCACTCTGAATCAGGCCCTGCATAGCAATGGCGAAGGATTCTCATCTAAGAGGTTGTAGGAGAACCCTTAGCCACTGCTAAGGACCAACAGCACTTTCCACAATCTGGCTGGGTAACTTCGTGATAATAGAGCAGAGAGCAAAAGGACCTGGTATAAGGAAAATTGACCACACGAGTCCCTGAGCATCTCAGCCACAGACAGGTGTTCGGTACAGATACGCCTCTCAGAATGAGAACACAACGGAAGTCACAGAGGAGATCAATGGAAAGTGATGGTAGACCCATCCTGTTCCCAGATCTGTGTTATTGCATTGCCCACAACTATTCTCTACACAGGAAATATTCTCCTATCCCAAACTTCATGAAGAAGCAAATCTCACCCACTTAATGCACACAGGTGTGGATACACAGCTGAGCAGGTTCAGCAGACCACTTCTCTGAAGGTCAAACTAAAGATAAGTCTCTCTGGTGCATATGGAACTTTGTTTTGGGCAGCCATGCATGCTCAGTCTGGACTTCAATAAATCAGCTGCTTGTCATAGAATCATGGAGCCATACAGCATGGAAGCAAATTGACCTGTGAACAGTGGCCCTTAGATCCCAATGCCATCCAGCAGCACTTGGTTCATTAGTGCCTTTGTCCCTTAGTCATTCAAATGCTCATCTAGACATTTCTTGAAAGCTGTCAGCAGCCCAACATCAACAACTTTCTCAGACAGTGCATTCCAGGTACTCACCACTCTCTGACAAAGGTGGCCAACAGATGTACCTTACATTTCCTCTCCTTTAACCTAAGTATACAGTTTTGTCTATATGTGATATAGGTATAAGTTTCCTGAGCCTGTCCTATCTTTATGCTTCAAAGCATTATGTAACTCATCTTTTATCCTCATTTACTCCAGGAAATATATGTATGCTGCTTCAGGTCTCTATTCATAAATGAATTGCTCTATCACAGGCAACTATTTTTTATTATTGCAGTATAGCAGCAGCCTTTGAGCCAACCCACCCGGTAATCATTGGATTTCATTTTAGCCTAGTCACAGGGTAATTTACAATGACAAATTAACCTAACAACTAGTAGGCTTTTGAACTGTGGGAGGGAACATACAGTGATAATGTACAAACTCATTTTGGGCAGTGGCGGTAATTGGACCTGTGTTGTTGCTACTGAAAACTGTTGTGCTAAACACTACACTCCTATGATGCCCTCTGCACACTATGACATAATGACCATGATGCATGAAATATGTACACTTTGTATAAAGTTTTCTGAAACCTCACTGCAACCTATATTGTTTCCTGATTAATGGCCAGTATTCCATTTGCCTCCCAAATAAATACACTTACCAGATTTGCTACATTCAAGGATATGTGGACTTATATTTTATAGTTCTTCTGTTTCTCAATAGTACATACTGTTCTGATATTTATCGTATTCATTGTATACGACCAAGTAAGGCCCTATAAAGGATTGTGAGGGCTGCTGGAAGGATCAATAGTGTCTCCCTTCCACCCATCCAGGATATTTATCGGGGATGCTATAAATGCTGGGCCTTTAGCAACTTCAAGCATCCCTCCCATCTCACTCACAAACCCATTGACCGCCTACCATGAGACAGCAGGTACCATAGCATTGGCCCAGGCACTGTTAAGAGGGAAACAGTTTCTTCCCCCCAGCCATGACTCTATTGAACTCCCTGACTCACCAGGTCTCATCACATATGAAGCTTCAGTAGTCTTAAATGAATTACTTTTTAAGTTGTGAGATAAATACCCCTATACTGAAAATGCTGATCTATACAGCAGGAGGCTGTAGATGCCCTGACAGGGATTTTATCTCTGAAGTACTCTTCTGGTTGGACATGACACCTGAGAAATTTAAGAGAAAATGTCACTTAGACCACATGACAGGATGATCCAGAATCACCGTTTCCCATTTCACACATGGAGAAACTGACAGAGGAGTAGAATATTGTTCTGGACACCTGCATACTTTAACTAAACAACACATATCACTTGAAAGAAAGGACATTCAACCACAGAAGGATGCAAGTTAAAATTGCACAGAGAGTGGAGTTCCTGCTAGTTCTAGACAGTTACACACATCAGACTCGAAAAATCATTTACTCAGGTATGTTCAGTGTAAGGAACAACATTGTCCTAATCCTACACTCCCCACTCCACCCCAACAACTTCTCATCACTTCCATCATAGAATCTCTTAATCTGAGAGTGGGATGAATTAACTTCTTTCAGTGGAAACATAAGAATCCTCAATAACCATTCCTCCACTGATGTGAAACAGGATTCAGCTTTTCAAGTTGATGGAGATCTCCATTCTATTCCTCAGAATGGAACTCTCTCTGAGCTTGATAACTCCTCAGCACCATGTTCTCAACTGCAACATATTGGAGAATATGTGGCAATCAGCGATATGCAACTTCTAGTCTCAGTTCCCCATGCTCAACCATGCTTTAGTTACAGTTCCCCATGCTTTAGATAAAACACACATATCTCAAAATATGTCCTGGGTTTAATGAGAAAAAGAAAACATTTTTGTTTCCTGATATACTAAATGGGTAGTGGGCAGGGGGTGGCAAGGAATCACGATATGTTGCCCAGTATATACTTTCAGACTGGTTGCTTTTCACCCATTGGCACATAGATGTTCACTGACAGATGGGGCACAGATGTGAAAGTAACCCTCAGAATGGTTCACCCTTCGGAGATGCACCATTGTGTCCAAAGCTGGTGCTGCTGAAGTATTCAGAACTTCCTCAAAATGAAGTCACTTACCAGCACTAAGGCGGCTGGAGGCCACCAGTAAATTACAAGGTGCATTCAAGCCATGCCTCTGGATGCATGCCCAACAACATAGGTAGGACCTCTTCTTCCAACTGTACAGTTTTGTTCAATGGAGCATTCACGGTTGCTCAGGGATTTGTCAAAGCAGTTTCCTGGTGATTAACCAGTGTCCATGATGACCATAGACTATCTGGTCACTGTAATATGGTACTTAATTTGAAGGTTTTTGCTAAAAGCCATAACACCCAGAAACCATGACACTGCTGTGAAAGTCCAGCTAAAGAGCAGATCCATTAAACTTCTCTTATCAGGAATTATTTACAATAGTCAGTAGCCAGGCTTTGAAACCATTGGAGTCATGAATGCTTATCACTAGCAAGGTCATGACTAAGGGAATGAGTAATTAGTCACTCTGAATCAGGCGCTGCTTAGCAATGTCTAAGGATTCTCAACTAAGAGGTTGTAGGAGAATCCTTAGCCACTGCTAAGGACCAACAGCTCAGTCCACAATCTGGCTGGGTAACCTCGTGATAATAGAGCAGAGAGCAAAAGGACCTGGTATAAAGAAAATTGACCACACGAGTCCCTGAGCATCTCAGCCACATACAGGTGTTCGGTACAGATACATCTCTCAGAATGAGAACACAATGGAAGTCAAAGAGGCAATCAATAGAAAATGAAGGTAGACACATCCTCCTGCCAGATTTGTGTTATTCAATTGCACACAACTATTCTCTACACTGGAATTTTTCACCTTCACCTCCTCCTATCCCAATCTTCATGAAGCAGCAAATCTCACCCACTTAATGCACACAGGTGTGGATACACAGCTGGGCAGGTTCAGCAGACCACTTCTCTGAAGGTCAAACTAAAGATAAGTCTCTCTGGTGCATATGGAACTTTGTTTTGGGCAGCCATGCATGCTCAGTCTGGACTTCAATAAATCAGCTGCTTGTCATAGAATCATGGAGCCATACAGCATGGAAGCAAATTGACCTGTGAACAGTGGCCCTTAGATCCCAATGCCATCCAGCAGCACTTGGTTCATTAGTGTCTTTGTCCCTTAGACATTCAAATGCTCATCTAGACATTTCTTGAAAGCTGTCAGCAGCCCAACATCAACAACTTTCTCAGACAGTGCATTCCAGGTACTCACCACTCTCTGACAAAGGTGGCCAACAGATGTACCTTACATTTCCTCTCCTTTAACCTAAGTATACAGTTTTGTCTATATGTGATATAGGTATAAGTTTCCTGAGCCTGTCCTATCTTTATGCTTCAAAGCATTATGTAACTCATCTTTTATCCTCATTTACTCCAGGAAATATACGTATGCTGCTTCAAGTCTCTATTCATAAATGAATTGCTCTATCACAGGCAATTATTTTTTATTATTGCAGTATAGCAGCAGCCTTTGAGCCAACCCACCCGGTAATCATTGGATTTCATTTTAGCCTAGTCACAGGGTAATTTACAATGACAAATTAACCTAACAACTAGTAGGCTTTTGAACTGTAGGAGGGAACATACAGTGATAATGTACAAACTCATTTTGGGCAGTAGCGGTAATTGGACCTGTGTTGTTGCTACTGAAAACTGTTGTGCTAAACACTACACTCCTATGATGCCCTCTGCACACTATGACATAATGACCATGATGCATGAAATATGTACACTTTGTATAAAGTTTTCTGAAACCTCACTGCAACCTATATTGTTTCCTGATTAATGGCCAGTATTCCATTTGCCTCCCAAATAAATACACTTACCAGATTTGCTACATTCAAGGATATGTGGACTTATATTTTATAGTTCTGCTGTTTCTCAATAGTACATACTGTTCTGATATTTATCGTATTCATTGTATACGACCAAGTAAGGCCCTATAAAGGATTGTGAGGGCTGCTGGAAGGATCAATAGTGTCTCCCTTCCACCCATCCAGGATATTTATCGGGGATGCTATAAATGCTGGGCCTTTAGCAACTTCAAGCATCCCTCCCATCTCACTCACAAACCCATTGACCGCCTACCATGAGACAGCAGGTACCATAGCATTGGCCCAGGCACTGTTAAGAGGGAAACAGTTTCTTCCCCCCAGCCATGACTCTATTGAACTCCCTGACTCACCAGGTCTCATCACATATGAAGCTTCAGTAGTCTTAAATGAATTACTTTTTAAGTTGTGAGATAAATACCCCTATACTGAAAAAGCTGATCTATACAGCAGGAGGCTGTAGATGCCCTGACAGGGATTTTATCTCTGAAGTACTCTTCTGGTTGGACATGACACCTGAGAAATTTAAGAGAAAATGTCACTTAGACCACATGACAGGATGATCCAGAATCACCGTTTCCCATTTCACACATGGAGAAACTGACAGAGGAGCAGAATATTGTTCTGGACACCTGCATACTTAAACTAAGCAACATTTATCACTTGAAAGAAAGGACAATCAACCACAGAAGGATGCAAGTTAAAATTGCACAGAGAGTGGAGTTCCTGCTAGTTCTAGACAGTTACACACATCAGACTCGAAAAATCATCTACTCAGGTATGTTCAGTGTAAGGAACAACATTGTCCTAATCCTACACTCCCCACTCCACCCCAACAACTTCTCATCACTTCCATCATAGAATCTCTTAATCTGAGAGTGGGATGAATTCTTCTTTCAGTGGAAATAAAAGAATCCTCAATAACCATTCCTCCACTGATGTGAAACAGGATTCAGCTTTTCAAGTTGATGGAGATCTCCATTCTATTCCTCAGAATGGAACTCTCTCTGAGCTTGATAACTCCTCAGCACCATGTTCTCAACTGCAACATATTGCAGAACATGTGGCCATCAGAGATTTGCACCTTCTTGTTTCAGTTCCCCATGCTCAACCACAGTTTTGGATAAACCAACATACCTCCAAATACATTCTGGATTTCATGAGAGAAAACCATTTTGCTTCCCAATTACTTAAACGGGAGGGCCAAGGAGTCAGAAAATGCTGCCCAGTATATTCTTTTAGACTGGTGGCTTCACACCTGTTAGCACTTAGATGTTCATTGTCAGATAGGGCACAGATTTAAAAATTACCCTCAGATGTACCTTGTGTCCAAAGCTGGTACTAATGAAGTCTTCAGAACTTCCTCAAAGTGAATCCACTCACCAGTACTAAGCAGGCTGGAGGCCACTCATACAGAACAATGTGCATTCAAGCCCTGCCTCTGGATGCATGCCTGACAACATAGATAGGCCCTCTTCTTCCAACAGTACACTTTTGTTCAATGGAGCCTTCACAGTTGCTCAGGTATTTGTCAAAGCAGTTTCCAGCTGATTAACAAGTGTTCATGATGACCAGAGATTATCCGGTCACAGTAAAATGTTCCGGAGATTGAATGGGCTTGCTAAAAGCTATGACACCCAGAAACCATGACACTGCTATGTAAATGCAGCTAAAGAGCAGATCCATTAAACTTCTCTTGCCAGCAATTATTGACAATTGTTATTAGCCAGGCTCTGAATTCATTGGAATTGTGAGTGCTTGCCCCTAACAAGGTCATGACTCAGTGTGGTGGAAGGAATTCATAATTAGTGAACCCCCTCAGCTCACTCTGAATCAGGTCTTGTGTAGCAGTGGCTAAGGATTCTCAACCAAGAGGATGGACCAACTGCTAAGGACCATCAACTCAGTCTACATCTGGCTGTTTAATTTGTGAAAATGAAGCAGAGAGCAAAAGGACCTGGTATAAGGAAAATTGACCTCACGGGTCCCTGAGTTTGTCAGCCAGGTACAAGTTTTGGTACAGATACTGCTCTCAGAATGAGAGCACAACTGAGGACACGGAGGCAATCACATGGAAAATGGTGGTAGGCCCATCCCCTCCCAGATCTGTGTTATTGCATTGCCCACAACTATTCTCTACACAGGCACTTTTCTCCTTCACCTTCCCCTATCCCAAACTTCATGAGGAAGCAAATCTCACCCGCTTAGTGCAGAATGGTCTTGATACACAGCTCAGCATTTATAGCAGTCCTCTTCTCTCAAGGTCAACCTTCACATAAGTCTCTCTGGCGCTTATTGAACTTCCATTTGTGCAACCACGTATGCTCAGTCTGGATTTTCAGTAAGTGAGCTGTTTCTCATAGCATCATGGAACCAACTTGACCTGTGACCAGTGTCCTTTAGATACCAATGCCATTCAGCAGCACTTGGTTCATTAGTATAGTTTTGCCTTAGTGATTCAAATGCTCATCTAGACATTTCTTAAATGCTGCCAGCAGTCCAACATCAACATCTTTCTCAGACAGTGCATTCCAGGTACTCACCACTCTCCGACAAAGGTGCCCTACAGATGTACTTTACATTACCTCTCCTTTACCCTCAATATATAGCTTTGTCTATCTCCAATATAGGTACATGTTTTAACCTCATTTACTCCAGGAAATACAAGGGGTGTTTGATAAGTTTGTGGCCTAAGGTAGAAGGAGTTGAGTTATACAGCTTTTGTTACTTGCACATACAGGTCAACTCTTTAAGTGATTATGCAGAAAGTTTAAAGTTAATATGTCATCTCCTACCTTCAGCAATGAACTTATCAGTCACCCCTGATGCATTATTAACTGATGAGTTATTAACTTCAAACTTACAGCATAATCACTCAAAGATTTGAAATGCACGTTCATGTAATGAAAGCTGTATAACTCATCTCCTTCTACCTTAGGCCATGAACTTATAAATCACCCCTTGTGTGCATATGTTGCTTCAGGTCTCTATTCATAAATGAATTGCTTTATCCCAGGCAACACTTTTTTATTATTGAGATATAGCAGCAGCCTTTGAGCCAAGCCATCCTGTAATCCTTGGATTTAATTTTAGCCTAATCACAGGATAATTTACAATGACAAATTAACCTACCGACTAGTAGGCCTTTGAACTGTGGGAGGGAACATACACAGATAACGTAAAAAATCCTTATAGGCAATGGTGGGAACTAGACCTGTGTCGTTGGTACTGAAAAGCATTGTGCTAACCAGTACACTCCTATGATGCCCTCTACACATTGACATAATGACTTTAATGTATGAAATATGAATAAAGTTTTATAAAACCTCATTACAACCTGTATTCAGTTTCCTGAATAATGGCCAGTATTCCATATGCCTCCAAAATCACAACACCTACAAGATTTGCTACATTCAAGGATATGTGGATATATGGACTTATATTTTACAGTTCCTCTGTTTTCCAGTAGTGCATACTGTTCTGCTAATTATGGTGTATCACCTAGTAAGGCCTTATACAGGATTTCGTGGGCTGCTGGAAGGATCAGCAGGTCTCTCTTCCACCCACCCAGGATATTTATCAGGGGTGCTACAAATGCAGGGCCTTTAGCAATTTCAAGCATCTCTCCCATGCCACCCACAAACTTGTTGACCACCTACCATGAGACAGCAGGTACCATAGCATTGGCCCAGGCACTGTTAAGAGGGAAACAGTTTCTTCCCCCCAGCCATGACTCTATTGAACTCCCTGACTCACCCAGGTCTCATCACATATGAAGCCTCAGTAGTCTTAAATGAATTACTTTTTAAGTAATGAGATAAATACACCTTATACTGAAAAGGTTGATCTATACAGCAGGAGGCCGTAGATGCCCTGACAGGGATTTTATCTCTGAAGTACTCTTCTGGTTGGACATGACACATGAGAAATTTAAAAGAGAATGTCACTTAGACCACAAGACAGGATCATCCAGAATCACCGTTTCCCACTTCACACATTGAGAAACTGACAGAGGAGCAGAATATTGTTCTGGACACCTGCATACTTAAACTAAACAACATATATCACTTGAAAGAAAGGACATCAACCGCAGAAGGATGCAAATTAAAATTGCACAGAGAGTGGAGTGCCTGCAAGTTCTAAGCAATAACACACAACGGACTAAAGGAACATTTGCTCAGGTAAGTTCAGAGAAAGGAAATACATTGTCCTATCCCTTCAACCCCTCCCCCACCCCACCCCATCAACATCCATTCACTTCCATCTAGCATCACTTAATCTGAATTCTTCCTTCAATGGAACTAGAAGAATACTCAATAACCACGCCTCCACTGATGTGAAACATAATTCAGCTTTTCAAGTTGATGGTGATCTCCACTCTGTTCATCAGAATGAAACACCCTCTGAGCTCGATAATTCCTTTGCACCATGTGCTCAACTGCAACATATTATAGAACGTGTGGCAATCAGAGATATGCACCTTCTCGTCTCAGTTCCTCATGCTCAACCACAGTTTGAGAAAAATCAACATATCTCCAAATAGGTTCTGGATTTCATAAAGGAAAACCATTTTTGCTTCCCTTTAACTTAAACGGGGGGTGGGTGGGGCAAGGAATCAGAAAATGCTGCCCAGCACATACTTTCAGAATGGTGGCTTTACATCTGTTGGCACATAAATGCTCATTGTCAAATGGGGCACAGATGTAAAAATTACCCTCAGAAGGTGCACCACTGTGTCCAAAGCTGGTGCTAATGAAGTCTTCAGAACTTCCTCAAAATGAATTCACTCACCAGTACTAAGGAGGCTGGAGGCCACTAATACAGAACAATGTGCATTCAAGCCCTGCCTCTGAATGCATGCCCGACAACATAGGTAGGCCCTCTTCTTCCAACTGTACACTTTTGTTCAATGGAGCCTTCACAGTTGCTCAGGTATTGAGCACAGTTGCTAGTATCACCCTCACTAGCGCGTGTCACTGGCAGCAATCCAGAAATTACTACCCGAGAGGTCCTGCTTCTCAGCTTTCTACCTAGATCTCTAAATTTGCTATTCAGGCCCTCAATACTTTTGCTTCCTATATCATGGGTACCAATATATACCAAGACATCTGGCACCTCCTGCCTCCTCTCCAAAATATGGTGGACATGATCTGAGACATCCTTAACCATGGCACCTGTGGGCAACTTACCAACCGGGCATCACATTCATGTCCACAGAATCCGTTCCCCTCATTATCCAGCCCCCCCTATCACTACACATTACTTCATCTCTCTCTTTCCCTTCTGCACCGTGGACCCATGCTCAGAGGCTGTAACCCAGTCACCATGATATTCTCCTGGGATTTCATCCCCCACAGAAGTATCCAAAGTGGTATATTTGTCTTTGACGGGACTTCCTTGAAACTTTGATCAATTATATCCCCACTCTCCCATACAAGCCAAAAGTCATCCAGCTGCTGCTCTAGATCCATAACACGGTCTTCAAGGAGCTGCAGCCGGATGCACTTAATGCAGATGTATGTCCCCGGGAGAAACTCCATCTCCTAGTTCTCCATCATCCAGCCCAAAGAACATACCTCAGCCATTTAAATTGAATTGCTCAATTGTAAAACATAATTAAATGGCCACACTGCATTTAGAGAAAATCTACTGAAAATAAAATAACTCAGACCTGAAGTATAATATCTGCCACAGAGAAAATATAACATGTCGACCTCTTTCATTTCTTTCTTGTCAATCTACCTGGAAAAGTGCAATTGCTCTTTTTAATGTTAATACAATAAACACATTTTGAGGCACAATAGGTTTACAGCGTCAGCATCATGGGTGTCTCTGAGGACATTGTGTGTTCTCCATGTGATGATGTGGATTTCGTTCAAGTACACCAGTCTCCATCCACATTCCCAAAGAGGTACAGGTTCATCAGTTAGTTGGCCATATGGGTGTAATTGGCCAATAAGCGCTTGCTTTACCATGGTGTATATGGAACCAAAAGTAGCGCCACTCTGACTATATCTCCTAATGAATAAATTAAAACCACCCAGTCCTTATGGAGGTGGAGTCCTATCTCTGTGTTCTGCAACAACATTATTGTACAAAACAGT
This sequence comes from Hypanus sabinus, assembly GCF_030144855.1. Classification (NCBI taxonomy): domain Eukaryota; kingdom Metazoa; phylum Chordata; class Chondrichthyes; order Myliobatiformes; family Dasyatidae; genus Hypanus; species Hypanus sabinus. The sequence goes on from NC_082721.1 coordinate 75,576,210, forward strand.
ATTGTCAGAGCAGATATGAGAACTCGAATTTGCATACCCAGCAATTCATGCCTGGTTCTCTGGAGAACAAAAGGGCATATGTACCTGAAAGTGAGGTGCCTACACATTGAAGCTTCAAGAGGAGATGTATATTACAGAATATAAACGAATCAACTGCATATACCATTTACTCAACGTGCTATTGAAGAAAGTTCTAAATGCAGAACTACAAAATCCCAAGATTGCGCAAAATGCAATGTTAAGTTCCAATAAGACAGGGAAAGGATGGTAGGGTACACGAACCATGGCCTGCAAAGGCTGTTGTAAATCTTGTCAAGAAGAAAAGAAAAGCTTACGAACAGTGCAAAAAACTAAGTAATGATAGAGATCTAAAAGATTATAAGGCGAGTAGGAAGCAACTTAAGAAAGAGCCAGAAAGGGCCATGAGAAAGCCTTTGAGGACAGGATTTTGAAAGTCCCCAAGGTATTATACAATTATGTGAAGAGCAAGAGGATAATACATGAGAGAATAGGACCGATCAAGTGGGACAGTAGCAAAGTGTGCTTGGAACCCGGGTAAATAGCAGAGGTACTTAATGAATACTTTGGTTCAGTATTCACTACAGAAAAGGATCTTGGTGATTGTAGGGATGAGTTACAGCAGACTGAAAAGCTTGAGCATGTAGATATTAAGAAAGAGGATGTGCTGCAGCTGTTGGAAAGCATCAAGTTGCATAAGTCACCAGGACCAGACGAGATGTTCCCCAGGCTACTGTGGAAGGTGAGCAAAGGAATTGCTAAGCCTCTGGATGACTTTTGCATCATCAATGGGGATGGATGAGGTTCTGGAGGATTGGAGGGTTGTGGATATGGTTCCATTATTCAAGAAAGGGAGTAGATATAGCCCCGGAAATGATAGACCCGTAAGTCTTAATTCTATGGTTGGTAATTTGATGGAAAAGATCCTGAGAGATAGGATTTATGAACATTTGGAAAGACATAATATAATTAAGAATAGTCAGCATGGCTTTGTCAAAGACAGGTCATGCCTCACGAGCCTGAATGAATTTATTGAGGATGTGACTAAATACATTGATGAAAGTAGGGTAGTAGATGTAGTGTATATAGATTTCAGCATGGCAATTGATAAGGTACCCCATGCCGGGCTTATTGAGAGAGTAAGGAGGCATGGGATCCAAGGGGACGTTGCTTTTTGTATCCAGAACTGGCTTGCCCACAAAGGACAATGGGTGATTATACAGGGTCATACTCTGCATGGAGGTCGATGACCAGTGATGTGCCTCAGGGATCTTTTCTGGGACCCCTACTCTTCGTGATTTTTATAAATGACCTGGATGAGGAAGTGGAGAAATGGGTAGCAAATTTGCTGATGACACAAAGGTTGGAAATGCTGTGGATAGTATGGAGGGCTGTCAGAGGTTACAACGGGATGCAAAACTGAGCTGAGAAGTGGCAGATGGGATTGAACCTAGATAAGTGTGAAGTGGTTCATTTTGGTAGGTCAAATATGACAGAAAAATGTAGTATTAATGGTAAGACTCTTGGCAGTGTGGAAGATCAGAGGGATCTTGGGATCCAAATCCATAGGACACTCAAAGCTGCTACGCAGGTTGACTCTGTGGTTAAGAAGGATATGGTGCATTATATTTCATCATTTGTGGGATTGAGTTTAGGAGCCAAGAGGTAATGTTGCAGCTGTATAGGAAGCTGGTCAGACCCCACTTGGGGTACTGTGCTCAGTTCTAGTCACCTCACTACAGGAAGGATGTGGAAACGATAGAAAGGGTGCAGAGGAGATTTACAAGGATGTTGCCTAGATTGGGGGGGGGGGGGCGGGGGGCATGCCTTATGAGAATAGTTTGAATGAACTATTTCAGATATTTCATTTCTTGGAGCAACGGAGAATGAGATGTGACCTGATGAAGATATATAAGATGATGAAAGGCAATGACCGTGCGGCTAGTCAGAGGTTTTTTCCTTGGGCTGAAATAGGTAGCACATGAGGGCACAGTTTTAAGGTGCTTGGAAGTAGGTACAGAGGAGATGTCAGGTGTAAGTTTTTTGCACAGAGTGATGAGTGCATGGAATGGGCTGCCAGCGAAGATGGTGGTGGTGGATACGATAGGGTTTTTTTAAGAGACTCCTGGATAGATACATGGAACTTAGAAAATTAGAGGTAACCCCAGGAAATTTCTACGGTAAGGACATGCTCGGCATAACTTTGTGGGCCGAAGGGCCTGTATTGAGCTGTAGGTTTTCTATGTTTCTAAAACCCCGCAACCCTGTCGCATCTAGTTGTGAAAACGGGCGAGTAATTAAACGCCTTAATAAACGACTACAGTCCATTATCATTTTTACATCGGTGATAGTGGATTCCAAAGGTGAGTGCTACAGCCATGGCCGAAGCTCAACGGAGCTGAGTGGGCGTTCCATCGCGACTGTAGGCTGAAATTTCTCATCAGAAGATAACCAGGCATTATGCAATGAAGAAATGTTGGAGTCCAGGGAACGGTGAAATTGATAGGAGCAGAAAACAGATTGATTATAGTAGGACCCACGTTTCAAAACTGATGGCATCTTTGAGTAAGCGGCTGCAGTACAATTACAGGATTTCAATGCACCAAAATATGAGAAACGCTTCTTAATGAAATTACTGTTTCTTCATCGTTCTTTGGCCTAAATCTGGAGCATCACTTCTCCTCTCAATATAATTATGAGTGCTACTTCGTCAGACAGATTAGAACAGTTCAGGAATTAGGCTTACCGTGTGATATGGTGCAGTCTCTGAAACTCAGCGTTAGGACCATTGGTATTTACCAAAAGTTTCCCAAAATTACGATTTCGATTTTAATTCCTTTTCTCACTATTAACACCAGGTCGGAGATACAGAAGTTTGAAGGCACACACTCAGCGATTCGGGAAGAGCTTCTTCCCCCCGCCATCCTATTCCTGACAGGACTTTGAAACTTTGGACACTACCTCACTTTATTAATATACAGTATTTCTGTTTTTGCACATTTTTAATAGTCTATTCAATATACGTAATCATTTTTCTTGTTTATTTATTATTATGTTTTATTTTATTTGTTTTTATTATTACTTATTTCTCTCTATGGTAGATCATGTACTGTATTGATCTGCTGCTGCTAAGTTAACAAATTTCACGTCACATCCCGATGATAAACCTGATTCTGAAGTCATAAGGTTGCCGATTGTAACAAGAGTATTTAACCATAGCTTTTGAGATAACGTCGGCAGGTTGGTAGAATAGCGCTGCATTGCAGACGAAATATATACTGGGCAATGCAGTATTACGGTGTATTGGAAAGAAAAGCAAAATAGAAACGTTAAAAAAAAACGAGACAAGTGTCAAAATGGGATATAGGAATAGAGAGCTATGAGGGTTTCTGCATCCATTTCTGGATATGCCAGTACAGTCTGAGAAAGAGTTTAATAAACTCTTTTGATTACCAGTCATGAACCATTCGGACCAGCGAGGTGCGTTGAGTACCGGCAGGTTTTGATGCATCTGAAAGTTATTTATTTCAGTTTATTAGAGTTGTTTAGCTGCAACATTTATCACTAGATTTTCACTGCATGTCACGCTTGTTATTTGAACACGGTTTCCTAATTCTTCTCGCCCTAAAGTGTCTAGTTATTTGATTTCGAGCCGCACTAGGTTCCTGTGCTTTATGTTCGATTTGAGGTTATTCTGGAACGGCGTCCATCGCTAATTCCTGGAGCGAGTTCCTGTGAACTACCTTTCCATGTGCTGAAGTCGCGAGATGGTGAGCTCTTATACCTCGAATTATTTTCCGAAAAAAAAATTTCATCCTTAATTTCTACTGCTGAGTCTTGAGTTTACTCTGTATTAAGTTCCGCTCATCTGAAGATCGTTAAAATGTCGGACTTAAAATTAGTCCCGACGGTACAATGCATGGAAATTATCATTAGCTGATTTAAAACTACTGTATGGACCATAGCAGTTATAGCTGGCTCCATTTCCATTACAGCATATTGATTCATTCTTCCATAATTTGGCCATAACTAAACTGACAGCGTGGTCATTAGCCAGAATGAATTTGCACCTTGTTTCTGTTCTAAGTATATAGTCGTGAAATTATATGAATTATTAGGTGGATGCTGATGTTCCAACTTTAATGGAATAGTATGTTACTGTCACTAAGCAATTGTTTAGAATTTGGTCCAGTAAGTTCACTCATTGGTTCCATCAGAACATGTTAATACGCCATTCTGACAACCATTAATTTCATATCTAAGCCACTTTAAGCAGCGTTGGCTTTTCTAACAGATAACGCTTGAAGACCACGCCGACTACCTCCCTTTCTATCTTCAGTACATCTTCCCACTTTGTTCAAAATAGAACGCACTAATTCATTATCAAAACGTACCAGTAGATGAATTTTGGAACAAATTTCCTTAACCTTTTTAACTTAATGCCATCAGAATTCCTTGAGTGTGGAATTCCTCACTGCTGGGTCTGTTTCGTTGCTGAAACGAAATATATTTATGGATGGTAGTGAGGAGCTTAATGTGTTATATGTAACATATGCACAGCCTACTGCGTGACTAATCAGTGATACATTTTTCTGAATTTAGAAGACAGTCTCCAAATAAATCCAAGACTAATTGGTAGCAAGCAATTTTGGCTTATCCAAATCAAAGCTCGAGGGCCTGCATTGTCAGAAATCGGTTATATATCCTACAGAAGAGTCGGCGATAGAAATCCTACCCCGAACTCCATCTAGCAAGATATGAACAGCTAGCGGGTGCAAATTATTCAGGGATAATTTCATTTTTTTCTTGGAAATTAGAGTAGACCAACTGAATCGTCGGACTCTGCGGTGATTGATCGAACACGATGTAGAAATCTCCATTTATATACATACAGCATGTAGAAAGGGTTTGCCTATTAATTTAAAGCACTATGAAGCACAACACAAGTAATAGAAGGGGAGCTCAACATCCTAAACTACCCGACAATGTGTGTAACAGATTTCCCTACTTATGAGGGGGATACATCACTTACCCCCCAAATGCACAGATATGGAGTGGAAGGAAGAAACCCTCTCAGACAACCTCCAAGGGGCTGTCGTAGAAGAGGAAAAATGCGGGCAGATTGGAGAATTGTAGTTAATGCAGAGAATTGTGAGAAGCAGGAGGAGTGGGGCAAGAAAACATTGAGGGAACTCTGCCTTTTCAAAGTCACGATGGGAATAAGAGTGGATTGTATAGTTCCTCGTAGTTGGCAGAACATACCGAAAGAGCTGATGAAGCATACAAAATCTTGGATTTCGTAAGTAGATCGTGCGAGCACAATCCCTCCGAAGGCTTCTGAGTCCTTTGAGTGCAGACAAGGTAACAGCCGATACCACAACACTCCTAAATTCATATCTACTTTATTCAGGGTTAAGTTGTTAGTATTGACATACAAGTAACCAACAAATTTTACTGGATATTCATTATTATAAAGCGGCAGATAGTTGAGCATAGTCTTGTAGGTTAGATCCAGATACTGATACAATGTCCAAAAATAATAGGGTGGGCGTGGGAAAAGAAGGAGCAGCTTTGTCAACGAATAGAAAGAAAACAGGAAAGGAGAGGCGTGTGTGGGACTGGCAGGTCGGATTAGACTTGGCAACACTCGGATCAATTCCAACCACCTGCCTGGTAGAAGTTAGAGCTGACAGCCCATCTTTCTGGAATCGGGTTTGATTTGAATAAATCCCAGTTTGTTGGCAGTTTTGTCAAGTTACAATTTTTAAAAAAAAGGTCGGCGCCTGGAAAATAACCCAGCGGTTACAGACCCAGCCAGATATTAAACTTGAACAAGTTCTGGTAAGTCTTCCAGGATCCGGGTGGACAGATGAAAGGTGCACAGAACGGTTGGGAGTTCGGTTTAACAAAAAAAAACAGATGAACGAGGCAGGGTTACCCGAAGAAATTGGCGGTAGCAGAACATTACATTTGTAATAGCCGTAGGATTGACTTTGACGGCACAAAACTACTGTGCCGCGCAGATTTCTTTCGGGACAACCTGGTGAAGGGTAAGAGAGATCTGGCCATGCACCCACCACGCCAATCCCAGCTTCGAGCTACTCGTCTCGTGAACAGGAAAAAAGTTTACAAACGTAGTTACCGCCCACATTCCCCTGAGTATACAATAGCTTGGAGGAATTTTAGTCTGCTCGTTTCTCACAGATAAGGAAAAGCCAAGTTTTGCATGGCCGAGCGTGCCACAATCCGTTTTCGCCGACCAAGGCACAATCTTCATCTACTCCTCCAGTACCATTGGGTTCACCGTTTGCCCAGAATCTGAGTGGAAAGGGAGATGTGGTGAAAAACAATGGACATTTAGATACAGTAACTTATTAAAAACTATTGCCTTGCCCCGGCAGCTGGAGGACCAACTGCCGACGGATGTTACACATTTAGCGGCGACAACATTGACCCCATAACTGTGAATCACCACCATATTTGTAGAATCCGTTGTTTGTTCCTGAACATTCATTTATATACAGAATCCTGATTCCCTAACTCCATCCAAACTTCCAATAAACACCGGGACATTGTGAATCAAATGTTAAAGTGTGAACCCGACTGGTTTGACGCAGTAAGCTACTTCAATTTCCACGGTGTAATCTAAGTGCAAAAGAGCTACCAGAGTGGATCGCCGACTCACAGATCAGCCACACTGCATTTTAAATTGGGAAATCAGCTTTACAAGGTAGTTAAACCTCCAGTGGAGGAACATTTAGCGATCAAAACTCCTTAAGTTTAAAGATGTATATAGATAAAGATAAATAGGGACATTACAAAAAAACATTAAATTGGGGTAGTGCAAATGCCGAGAGTATGAGGCAGGATCTATCTATCGTTAATTGAAAGTAGCTGATTTTGAGTAAGCCCAGGCCGATTTGTAAAAGTTGCTTGAGGAGTTTAGGACTGGTTTGAGCCATTAAGAGGTGAGTACAAGAAACGCCGGAAAGAAGTAAAGACAAGAACATCAAAGTAAATGATCCCTGGATGAGAATGTTGTGAACTTGGGTGCTTGGATTTGGGATTGGCTTGTCCACCGAAGACAGAGCGGCCATGGTAACTGCTCTTGCTCAGCTTGCAGGTCTATTACTCGTAATGTTCCTCACGGATATGTACTGGGGTTTCTGATGATTGTGTGTGTATATATATGGCTGGAATAAACAAGTGCATGGGTGGGTTATTAATTTTGCAGATGTCACGAAAATCAGCAGCATTGTTATTAGTGTGGATGATTACCAAAGGGTATGGACGGATATAGATCAGTTGCAGTTGCAGAGAGACAGCCTGAAGATTAATGTCAACCTGATAGGTGTGAGATGTGGCAGTTTGGGAGATCAAGTGTAAAGAAGAAGTAGAGAGATAGTGACACGTGCCTTGACAGATGTTGGCGTCCATTTTCATAGCTCCCTGGATGTGGCTGCTCTGTTTGACAGTGGGAGAGAAGCGAAGGGTTGCCTGCATTTGTTAGTCTAGGCATTCTGTTCAAGAATCAGGAAGTAATGCTGTAGCCTTACAAAACTTTTGTTAGGTTACACCTCAATTATTGTATTCAATTCTTTTTGCCCCATTTCAGCAAGGATGTAGAGGCTTTGGAGAGGGTGCAGAAAATGTTTACCAGGATGCTCCCTGGCTGAGATATGTGCAATAAAAAGTTGCACAAACCTAAGGTGGTTTCTTGCAGCAATGGAGGCTGAGTGAAGACTTGACTGTAGAATACAAAATTATGAAAGGCATAGATGGACAGTCAGATTATTTTTTGCAGGATCGAAATGTGCAGTTCTGGGGAGTATGTATTTATTGTGAGAGGAGGAATCTCGACGCAATGTTTCACAGAGAGTGTAGGTTCCTGGAATGCTCTGCCAGGGCTGGTACTGAGGGTGATAGGACAGGCTTGTGAATTTATACAAAATTAGAGATTTTAACTATGTGCATACTGAGGAAGGTATTAGTGAAATTAGGCACTTGTAATCTGTCAATGCTTAAAAGTATGCATACATGACCAAGAAGATCAGTTGTTATTCGATGAAACATCAGAAAAAGGAAATAAATGTGATCTAAGTGACGTGATCATGCTAAAAACAAACAACAAATACAGATCCGGTGAGCAGCACTTCTGTGGCTAAAAATGCCTTTTTAATGGGAAATATCAGAGTAGAAAGGATAGACAGGTTCAAGCTGACAGGAAGACGACAATAACTCAAATAGCCATATGAACAATAGTGGTGTGCACAATAGAATGTCTGAACGCACAACATGTCTAACATTGAAGTAGATAGACTATCGCAGCAGAAGACCACAAACATACACTCAGGTATCACTTTATCTGGTGCAGGTGTGTCCTAATAAACTGACCACCGAGTGTACGTCAGCAAGAGAGAGAAAAGTATAAAAAGAACACATCCAGGAAAGAAAAAGGGAAGGTGATTTGAAACTGTGAACTGAGGCAGAGGTCAACGTTATTCACACTGCACACAATTCTGTAATAAAGGGGGATAATAGCATACTTCAGTAGACTGCAGGTGAAGGTCTTTCACTGTGTGAGGTAAAAATATACTCACTTGACATTGGATGCATAATCAGTGCCATCTACCCAACGCCAAGTCCCGTTTTTGGCTCTGTCATGGAGTCCAATCCAACGGTCACAATTTGCATTCATCCTGATATATTCCTGCCAGATACATAGAAATATATTCACATGATCAGATTTGCCAGTGTTAACGGCATGACTAATTCAAATTCAAACAACACACACAAAATGCTGGTGGAGCACAGCACAGCAGGCCAGACAGCATCAATAAGGAGAAGCACTGTCGATGTTTTGGGCTGAGATGAGTCAGGACTTCGTCAGGATGAAGGGTCTCAGCCCAAAACATCGACAGTGCATTTTGTGTGTGTTGTCTCAACAGCAGTATGAATGATGTACAGGTTGGACTAGGGATGAAGGACAGACAAAAAAAGGAAGTTATTGGCAAACTGCCTTGCACTGGAGCAAATTTGAGGATGAAACCAGTCTTAGGTTGATATGAAAAATGCTTTTCTATCTCTACATCAGCTTGGTATTGTCCAGCATTTTGTGTGTGTTGTTTGAATTTCAAGCATCTGCAGATTTCTTCGTATGTATTCTGCTGTTGAGCTCAGTTTCAGCTCACAGTTTTCTGCTCACTACAGTGTTTCGGATGCCATTCAAACACCAAGAGATTTAATTACAGGAAACTTCATCTGCTTTTCCTCTGGCCCACAGGAGCGAGAATTAGGTTAGGGATTACGGTGGATAACGTAAGTGGGAAGTGGGTTGTGTACAGCATTAAATTACCAAAGTACACAGGTGTCACTATATTCAACCTGGGGATTCATTTTCTTGCAGACATTCACTAAAGCACAAACTTAAAGCACACGGTATTGGGGGTATGGTATTGATGTGGATAGAGAATTAGTTGGCAGACAGGAAGCAAAGAGTAGGAATAAATGGGACCTTTTCAGAATGCCTGGCAGTGACTAGTGGGGTACCGCAAGGCTCAGTTCTGGGACCCCAGTTGTTTACAATATATATTAATGATTTAGACGAGGGAACTAAATGCACCATCTCCAAGTTTGCGGATGACACAAAGCTGGGCGGCAGTGTTAGCTGTGAGGAGGATGTTAAGAGGATGCAGGGTGACTTGGATAGGTTAGGTGAGTGGGCAAAATCATGGCAGATGAAATTTAATGTGGATAAATGTGAGGTTATCCACTTTAGTTGCAAGAACAAGGAAACAGATAATTATCTGAATGGTGGCCAATTAGGAAAAGGGGAGATGCAATGAGACCTGGGTGTCATTGTACACCAGTCATTGAAGGTGGGCATGCAGGTACAACAGGCGGTGAAAAAGGCAAATGGTATGTTGGCATTCATAGCAAAAGGATTTGAGTACAGGAGCAGGGAGGTTCTACTGCAGTTGTACAAGGCCTTGGTGAGACCGCACCTAGAGTATTGTGTGCAGTTTTGGTCCCCCAATCTGAGACATTTTTGCCATACAGGGAGTACAGAGAAGGTTCACCAGATTGATTCCTGGGATGGCAGGACTTTCATATGAAGAAAGACTGGATCGACTAGGCTTATACTCACTGGAATTTAGAAGATTGAGGGGGGATCTTATTGAAACATATAAAATTCTAAAGGGATTGGACAGGCTAGATGGAGGAAGATTGTTTCCAATGTTGGGGAAGTCCAGAATGAGGGGTCACAGTTTAAGGATAAAGGGGAAGCCTTTCAGGACTGAGATAAGGAAAAACTTCCTCACACAGAGAGTGGTGAATCTGTGGAATTCTCTGCCACAGGAAAAAGTTGAGGCCAGTTCATTGGCTATATTTAAGAGGAAGTTAGATATGGCCCTTGTGGCTAAAGGGATCAGGTGGTATGGAGAGAAAGCAGGTACAGGGTTCTGAGTTGGATGATCAGCCATGATCATACTGAATAGCAGTGCAGGCTCAAAGGGCCGAATGGCCTACTCCTGCACCTATTTTCTATGTTTCTCTGTTTCTATGTTTCATAGCAAATACAAGAAACACAATCAGGTCAATGAAATACAACCCACAACAGAACAGATGGACAATCAATGTGCAAAAGACAGCAAGATGTGCAATATAAAAATTTAATATTATTATTATTATTATTATTATTATTATTATTATTAGTTACTCCCACTCAGGCTGGTAAAATCTGGGGTATGGACTGATCCAAGCAGACACCTATGTCAACTGCTAGGACCTTTCAGACTATTCTCATGGTATTCAGTTTTGTGGCTTTCTGAAGCTTTACATAGACAGACAGACATACTTTATTGATCCCAAGGGAAATTGGGTTTCATTACAGCCACACCAACCAAGTATAGAGTAGAAACATAAAACCATAAATAATTTAATAATAATAAGTTAATCATGCAAAGTGGAAATAAGTCCAGGACTAGCCTATTGGCTCAGGGAGTCTGACACTCCGAGGGAGGAGTTGTAAAGTTTGATGGCCACAGGTAGGAATGACTTCCTATGACGCTCAGTGTTACATCTCAGTGGAATGAGTCTCTGGCTGAATGTACACCTGTGCCTAACCAGTACATGATGGAGTGGATGGGAGTCATTGTCAAAGATGGCATGCAACTTTGACAGCATCCTCTTTTCAGACACCACCGTCAGAGAGTCCAGTTCCACCCCCACAACATCACTGGCCTTACGAATGAGTTTCTGATTCTATTGGTGTCTGCTACCCTCAGCCTGCTGCCCCAGCACACAACAGCAAACATGATAGCACTGGCCACCACAGCCTCATAGAACATCCTCAGCATCGTCTGGCAGATGTTAAAGGACCTCAGTTTCCTCAGGAAATAGAGATGGCTCTGACCCTTCCTGTAGACATCCTCAGTGTTCTTTGACCAATCCAGCTTATTGCCCATTCGTATCCCCAGGTATTTGTAATCCTCCACCATGTCCACACTGACCCCTTGGATGGAAACAGGAGTCACCAGTGCCTTAGGCCTCCTCAGGTCCACCACCAGCTCCTTAGTCTTTTTCACAATAAGCTGCAGATGATTCTACTCGTACCATGTGAAAAAGTTTCCCACCGTAGCCCTGTATTCAGCCTCATCTCCCCTGTTGATGCATCCAACTATGGCAGAGTCATCAGAAAACTTCTGAAGATGGCAAGACTCTGTGTTGTAGTTGAAGTCTGAGGTGTAGATGGTGAAGAGAAATGGAAACAGGACAGTCCCCTGTGGAGCCCCAGTGCTGCTGACCACTCTGTCTGACACACAGTGTTGCAAGCGCACATACTGTAGTCTGCCAGTCAGGTAATCAATAATCCATGACACCAGGGAAGCATCCACCTGCATCACTGTCAGCTTCTCACCCAGCTGAGCAGGGCAAATGGTGTTGATCGCACTGGAGAAGTCAAAAAACATGACCCTCATAGTGCTCACCGGCTTGACCAGGTGGGCATAGACACGGTTCAGCAGGTAGACGATTGCAGCCTCAACTCCTGGTCGGGGCTGGTAGGAGAACTGGAGGGGGTCTAAGTATGGCCTAACCATAGGCCGGAGCTGTTCTAGAACAAGTCTTTTGATGTGGGGAGGTCAATGCCATAATAGTTTAATCCTCTTGTGAAGTGATCTTGGGATGATACCAGTTGTGGATATTACTATTGAAACAATGTACACGGTGTCTTTGTTCCAAAGTCTTTCAGTTCCCTCTTTTAACTCAGCATAGTTCTGGTGTTTTCACTTGTTGATTTCTGTACATTATGTGTGCTTGGGATATCTATTTTTATTAAATAAGCTGTTCTTGCTTGTTTATCCTGTATTATTATATCCAAACAGTTATAATGGATTGTTTCATCTATAATAATGCATCAATCATAATATAATTTGTGGTATTCTGAATCTTAAACTGGAACTGGAGTGTATCTATAGAAATCTGTAATCTTTTTTACCAGTTTGCATTTTAAAGCAAGATTTTAATAATGTTTGCCATGATGATGCCTGTGTAAGTAATCAGATTGTGTTAAACTGCTGCCAGGATCATATAACGTGCTTGATTGTTTCGGTTTTTTTCCTGGCACTTACTACTTCTAACATCTTGAATTTATTGGTATTTTTGGGGGGGCGGGTGTGTGTGTGTGTGTGTGTGTGTGTGTGTGTGTGTGTGTGTGTGTGTGTGTGTGTGTGTGTGTGTGTGTGTGTGTGTGTGTGTGTGTGTGTGTGTGTGTGTGTGTGTGTGTGTGTTTGTTTGTTAACCTCCTGTCTCTGTTTTTCTACAAGAAACCCTTTTGTTTTGGGTAGAAGTCTCCAACTCGGAGCCAGGCTTTTGATGCTTCCTCGTCGACATCTCATCATCTCAGATCGTGGAGTTATCATCCATGGTAGATAATACCCTTCCTTTAGTTAACTTTTTTTTCAATAGTGATAAATTCTTCATTTTTCTCGGTTGTGCTCTCATTTAACTTTGGTGGTGTATACCTCTTACCAGAATTGCATATGCTTGCGTGGAGAGATGATTCCTGCTTTCATTTTAAAAGTATACCCTTAGAAGTTCTATCTGACTGTTCAATAGATTGCCAATGTCTGCTATTCTTCTTCGCCCTTCTGGCCTAGATAGTTTTAATCTAAACACATTCAAATGTACTTAATGTTTTCTGAAATTTATCCTTTCAGTCCTTATTTTTCTTTGTAAATTTTTCAGAATGGTTTTGGACCAAGGTGCTATGTCAGAAGAATACATTAATATACTGGTGATATATCAAAAGTGTTTTCTGCCTTGATTATCTTTTTACTGTAGAACTCAGTTTGGCAGATTTTCTTAAGCTTTGAAGTGAATTCTTTCAGAGGATATTCCTTTATCACACTACAATCTATTTTCTTTCCTGGTGATATCCCAGATAAATATGCTTCATATTCATCAATCGGTTGTATTGTATCCTGCTACTCTGTTTTGTATTCTTTTGGCTCTGTTGCAACTTTCTTTATGTTTAATGTCCTAAATTTATTTAGTCTATTATTATTATATTCTTTTCTCATCTCAGGATGTTAAAATCTCAGATAGGGGTATAGCCAAGCATGGTTATTTGTCAATTGCTGGGAACTTTCAGAATATTCTAGTGGTATTTATTATTGCGGCTTTCTGAAGATTTACATAGATATTACTGCGTAGGCATAATTGTTTAATGCTATAGTGTAGTGCCTTTGGGATGACACTAATTGTAGATATTACTAATGGGGCAATCTGTATCTTGTTCATGCTCTCTTTTTAATTCAGCATATTTGTCATGTCTTTCACATTGATTTCTGTAAGTTATATGTGTGATTAGAAGGTCTATGTGTGTCAAGTAAGTTGTTTTTGCTTGTTTATACTGTATTATTATATCCAGACTGTTATTATGGATTGTCTTTTCTGTAATTACTGATCAGTCATAACATAATTTGTGGTATTCTGATTCTATTTCCAGATTCTCTAGGCATTTTCTACAAATATGATCTTGACTTTGTTGTCCTTTTATTATATATTTTGGTAACTCATTGTGCTAACCACCTGCTCCTGTGTGCCAAAGTATAGGCCACTAGATTTAACTGCAAGCACAACACAGACAAATGAATAAATTTTTACTACAGAACAAAGAGCAGGATCCTCCATGGAAGATATCCCTACAATCTGAATAGATTTGAAGTCGACAAGGAAGTGTCGAACTACTGGGTTAGAGTTGGAGACCTCACCCCAGAAGCAGAGAGTTTCCTTGCGGCAGTACAGGATCAGGTGGTTAACACAAAAGATGATCAAATATACATCATAAAACACGAACACATACAAAATATTAAATCCAGCACATTACAGGATCCTGTAGTGGTGTAATTCAATCTGATTAGTTACACAGGCACAATTAATTAACAAACATCATTCACCAAAATCTTGCTGCAAAATACAGACTCATAAAAGACACTATACCTTACTATAAATACAAGCCTGATCCAGTTTCGGTGTCCTACAAATGAGAATACAGCTGATCCATTATTACAGATGGGAAAATCTATACAGATAAAATATTACAGGATAAACAAGCAAGAACAAATTACTCAATACAAACCGCCATTCCAAGAAAACGTAACATACGCAAATCAACGTGAAAAACACCAGATTTATGCTGAATTAAAAGAAGAAATTGAAAGACTATTAAGCGCATCCAGGATATAAATATTAATGTTGTCCTAATAGTAATATCAACAACTGGTACCGCTCCAAAGTCACTACATAATAGTATAAACAATTAGGCCTACACAGCAATATAAATATTTATTTAATTCTCAGAAAAGTCACAATGCTAAGCAGAACTACAATAATACAAAAGTTCCTAGCGATTCAGAAATGACCATGCTTGGCAATGCCCTCAGATTTACCAGATTGAGCGGACAAGAAGTAAAAATAACATTAAAAATAAATAAGCAATAAATATCAAGAACAGGAGTTGCAGACCCTTGTAAGTCAGTCCATAGATTTTGGTAATAGTTTGGTGGTGGTTCAAGTGAGGTTCAGTGAAGTTATACACTCTGGTTCAAGAGATTGATGGATCGGGCTAATAGCTGTTCCTGAACCTGGTGATTTGGGTCCTGAGGAGGTACTTTCTCTCCACGGGCAGCAGTGAGCACTGACCTGGAAATTTTTTTGATGACCTGCTAATAACTTTCAGTTTAACCATTTGGAATAATAGTTCCTGCCTTAATATATCATCAATATCAGTCAAACTTTGCATACAGTAATATAGGTTTAATGACGGTCATGAACGGTGTGCCCTCAATAAGGCAGAAATAGAACGAACATAAGGAAATCTGCAGATGCTGGAAATTCGAAAAACACACACAAAATGCTGGTGGAACACAGCAGGCCAGGCAGCATCTATAGGGAGAAGTGCTATCGACGTTTCGGGCCGAGACCCTTCGTCAGGACTAACTGAAAGGAAAGATACTAAGAGATTTGAAAGTAGGAGGGGGGGGGAGGAAATGCGAAATGATAGGAGAAGACCGGAGGGGGTGGGATGAAGCTAAGAGCTGGAAAAGTGATTGTCAAGAGTGATACAGAGCTGGAGAAGTGAAAGGATCATGGGACGGGAGGCCTCGGGAGAAAGAAAGGGGGAGGGGACCACCAGAGTGAGATGGAGAACAGGAAGAGTGATGGGCAGAGAAAGAGAAAAAAACAAACAACTAAATATGTCAGGGATGGGGTAAGAAGGGGAGGAAGGGCATTAACGGAAGTTAGAGAAGTCAATGTTCATGTCATCAGATTGGAGGCTACCCAGCTGGTATATAAGGTGTTGTTCCTCCAACCTGAGTGTGGCTTCATCTTGACAGTAGTGGAGGCCATGGATAGACATATCAGAATGCGAATGGGAAATAGAATTAAAATGTGTGGCCACTGGGAGATCCTGCTTTCTCTGGCAGACAGAGCATAGGTGTTCATTGTAACGGTCTCCCAGTCTGCATCGGGTCTCCCCAATATATAAAAGGCCACACGGGGAGCACCAGACGCAGTATACCACACCAGCCGAATCACAGGTGAAGTGTCGCCTCACCTGGAAGGACTGTCTGGAGCCCTGAATGGTGGTGAGGGAGGAAGTGTAAGGGCAGGTGTAGCACTTGTTCCGTTTACAAGGATAAGTGCCAGGACGGAGATCGGTGGGAAGGGATGGGGGGGACGAGTGGACAAGGGAGTCAAGTAGGGAGCGATACCTGCTGAAAGCAGAAAGAGAGAGGGAGGGAAAGATGTGCTTGGAAGTGGGTTCCCGTTGGAGGTGGCGGAAGTTACGGAGAATTATACGTTGGACCTGGAGGCTGGTGGGGTGGAAGGTGAGGACAAGGGGAACCCTATCCCAAGTGGGGTGGTGGGCGAATGGGGTGAGGGCAGATGTGCGGGAGATGGGAGAGATGTGTTTAAGAGCAGAGTTGATGGTGGAAGAACGGAAGCCCCTTTGTTTAAAAAAGGAAGACATCTCCTTCGTCCTGGAATGAAAAGCCTCATCCTGAGAGCAGATGCGGTGGAGACAGAGGAATTGTGAGATGGGGATAGCATTTTTGCAAGGGACAGGCTGGGGAGAGGAATAGTCCAGGTAGCTGTGAGCATCTGTAGTCTTATAGTAGATATCAGTAGATAAGCCATCTCCAGAGAAGGAGACAAAAAGATCAATAAAGGGGAGGGAGGTGTTGGAAATGGACCAGGTAAATTTGAGGGAAGGGTGAAAGTTGGAGGCAAAATCAATGAAGTCAATGAGCTCAGCATGCATGCAGGAGGCAGTGCCAATGCAGTCGTTGATGTAGTGAAGGAAAAGAGAGGGACAGCAGTTCTCCATATAGATGCTGCCTGTCCTGCTGTGTTCCACCAGCATTTTGTGTGTGTTGCAGAAATAGAACGGATGTGACCTACCTGCTCTTCTTGACTGTTAATGACCACGAGTTTGGAGTTCTTTCTCTCACAGAGTTTCTCCGCATCGCTCCAAGGGCATCGAATTGATGTAAAATAATACTCATTTTCTTTGAAGGGTCGCCATTTGTTTAATAACTGGATAGGCATAATACCTATGAAGGTATTGAAACAGAAATAAAGAACATTTGAGGCACCACAAACACTTGGTATGTCCTTACCCACATTTACACATGGATTTTTTCTCGTTCAAGCATCGAGGCCATATCATGTTGAAGCTCACATCTATAGTATGTCGCAAACCTTGTAGGAGCCACATCACATTATAACTCTGGTGTCGACCACATCTGTAAGAAATGTTCATACTGGCTAAATACATCATGTAGCTCAGGACTTCGTTATTGTTCTGTGGACAATATTCTTGCCTATAAATTTAAAAATATTTTGCATCCATCTCCACAGGAGAGATCAGCGTAAAATCTAGGATGACTTTGTTTTTCAGGACCAAGCAAGTATTCTATCTTTAGAGGGGCTATCATTTGCATGAGCAGTTACTCTGCCAGACTGTCAGGAGAAACCTAATTATAACTTGCTGGTAATGAGCATTAACAGTGTAAAATTAAAACAAAGCACAGGAATGGGCAATAACATTCTCAGTCTTCACTGTCGGTTTGTCCACTAACCCAGATCCTAGAAAACTCTGAAGTCATAGACCGTGAAAACTCCATGATCTGGTTCTACGACAGAAGTTCTCTCTAACATAGAGTGTTAAGCAGATTTCAAGTCCATCCTCCAGTTACCATCAATCAAAAAGATTGACTGTTTGAGCAGAGACTCATCTGTCCCCACCACTCCTGCTGTTGGCATTCTCTCTATTAATGGCTTCCATGCTATAAGCCTTATTGATCACACATCCTAAGCCAAGCAACCCACATCCTTAGTAATGTAAAGGCCCCAGGCCAATGAGCCGTGTGTAACTGCAGCAGTCTCAGAGTGACCAGAATAGACTCCAGAACTACTGCATTGTTGGTCCCGGAACTGTGCCTTTTACTGACTTTGAACTCAAATGCATAGCAGCCATGGAATGAGAAGATAAACTTTCCACAACCATGGAATGAGAAGATAAACTGATACCTACAGATCTCACGTCAGCTCTTTATAACTTTGAAATCAGGAGGGCAACAACTGCACAGAATGAAATCTGTGGAAGTCTGCGTGGCGCCGTCATTGTTGGGAACTTTTCCTCCAGCCTGACAAATAGAATTAGTGCTCAGATATCGGTTTAAGTCAATGGATTTGAACTGATAGTACAATAAGACCATAAGACATCGGAGCAGAATTGGGTCACTCGTCCCATCGAGTCTACTCTGCCATTCCACCTTGGCTGACTTATTATACCTTACAATGCCCTTCTTCTGCATTCTACCCATAACCTTTGATACCCTGACTAACAAATAGCTAATCACATTCTGCTTTTAATATTCCAAATAATTTAGCCTCCTCAGCAGTCCATGGCAATGAATTCCATAGATTCATCATGCTTTGACTTTAAAAATCATCTCTGTTCTAAAAGTACATCCCTCTTTTCTAGAGCTGTGTGCTCCAGTCCTGGACTCATCCACAATAGCAAACATCCACTCCACATCCACTCTTACCAGACTTGTCAATATTTGATAAGTTTCAGTTAGATCCCCTTTATTTTTCTGAGCATCCGTGCATACAGGCACAGAAATATCAAATGCAGTTCATACAATATATGTGCCAAAGACTTTCGCAAATTACTCTACATTAAATCTTTCATTCACAGAGAAGCAAAGGAACGGCGATGGGATTGCCTCAAGTCACTGGACCGGGCTGTGTCAGGACCCTTTTCCTTCATAGTAGCAGCTATACTCACTACTCTACCACCACCCCACGCTCAATATCCCCATCTCCCAGGGCAGCTGAAATACTCTGGCCAGTTGGGTGCAGAGAAGATAGAAGGCATTTGCATTTTAGTTAAACCATGGACCATTTAATGTCAGAACACAAAATAAATTAGCTGGGCGGAATTAACAATCCCCAATTTTTAATGAACAACTGCAGATGAAAGTCTTCAGATTATTAAACTTACCCTTTCTCAGATGAGAAACCTCATCCATCAGCTCAGCAAGTGAGTCGTTTGTCATTTCAGAATTTTCTATTACGGAAAGAAGAACAAAGCATTAGAACAAATTTCAGATATTCAGTCTGTTGCTTATTGTTACACATCTTGGAATTTTTGCACTTCATGTTCCTTCCATCCCTAGCACAATGATGGCTAAGTAGCAGAATTTTATGACTTGGTTTTTCATACTGGAGAATGAAAACAGGAATAGTTGAAATCCAACTTAGTTCCTGAAAATAGCAACCTTGAAATTTCCAAGTAGGCTGGCATTGATTGTGAGTGCAGCTGGATTCAGAAGCTACTAATTTAGAAAAAGATGTTCAATACTGACATTTGAGAGTTTCAATTCAAAATTTGATTAAATCTAGAAAAATGTAAGTCGCAATGATGATGAAAAAATAAACCACTTGTTGAAAATATGTATTGAATTTAACAGTGATAGTGAATTATTTCATGCATCTGTGCCGGACAATGTCTATAGATATTATGCAAAGCAGTATCAATGACATGGACCTATACGGTGTATAGATGAGGTGCTGCTTGCTATGCTAAGGCTGATTAGGGTGATTAAATTAACAGGGCCTGACAAGCTGCTCCCTCGAACCCTACAGGGGGCAAGTGCAAAAATTGCCAGGGATCTAGCAGAGATACTTGAATCATCATTAGCGATAGATCAGATACCAGAGGACTAGAAGATAGCCACTGGTGATCTAGTGTTTGAGAAAGGCTCTAAAAATAAAACAGGAAATTATAGCCGGCTGAGCCTGACATCAGTAATGGTAAAGTTATTGGAAGGTATTCTGACTGATCCGATACATGTGTATTTCAATAGATGTGGACTGATTAATGATATTCAGCATGGCCTCATGTGTGATAGGTGATGTCTGACCAGTCTTGTAGAGTTTTTCAAGGAAGTTACAAGGGATGTTTATGATGGCAAGGCAGTAGATATTATTTACATGGACATTAGTAAGGCATTTGTCAACGTGGTCGAGAAGGTTCAGCCAATTGTCGTTAGAGATGAAGTAGTAAATTAGATTAGGCTTTGGATTTGTGGGAGAAGACAGAGTGTGGTTTCCCTTTTGACTGGAGCACTGGGTCCAAAGATGTTTGTCATCTACAGTATATAAACTGTCTGGATGATAATGTGGTCAACTTAATCAGCAAATTTGCAGATGACTCCAGGATCAGGAGTAGACAGCCAAAAAGGCTGATATAGCTTGCAACGGGAACTGCACGAGCTGGAAACGCTGGCTGAAAAATGGTAGATTGAACTTCATATTGACAAGTGTGACGTGTTGCACTTCGGTAGGACTAAGCAAGATAGCTTTTCCACAGTGTACAGAATGGCAAGAGGAGTGTGGTAGCACAAAGGGATCTTGGAATACAGATCTATGATTCATTGAAAATGGAGTATCTTTGAACTTTTGAAATCAGGAGGGCAACAACTGCATAGAATTAAATCTGTGTAAGTCTGCTTGGCCCCATCATTGTTTTCTTCACCATGACAAATACAAATAGAATTGGTTCTCAGATATCGATTTAAGTCAATGGATTTGAACTGATAGGGCAATAAGACCATAAAACATTGGAACAGAACTAGGACACTCGGCCCATCGAATCTGCTCCGTCATTCCACCATGGCTGACTTATTATAGCTTTCAAAGCCCTTCTTCTGCCTTCTACCCATAACCTTTGACCCCTGACTAACCAATAGCTTATCACCTTCTGCTTTAAATATTCCAAATGGTTTAGCCTCCTCAGCAGTCCATGGCAATGAATTCCAGAGATTCATCATGCACAGGCTTAAAAAATCATCTCTGTTCTAAAAGTACATCCCTCTTTTCTCAAGCTGTGTGCTCTCGTCCTGGACTCATCCACAATAGCAAACATCCGCTCCACATCCACTCTTACCAGACTTGTCAATATTTGATAGGTTTCAGTTAGATCCCCTTTATTCTTCTGAGTACCTGTGCACACAGGCCCAGAACCACCAAATGCAGTTCATACAGTGTATGTGCCTAAGACTTTCACAAATTACTCTACATTAAATCTTTCATTTACAGAGAGGCAAAAGAGCGGCAATGGAACTCCCTCCAGTCAGTGGACCGGGCTGTGTTCTGGGACCTTTTTCCATCGTAGTAGCAGCTATATTCACTACCCCACCACCACCCCACGTTCAATATCCCCCTCTCCCAGGGCAGCTGAAATCCTCTGGCCAGTTGTGTGTAGAGAGGAGAGAAGATGTTTGCTTTTTAGTTAAACCAAGCACAATTTAGTTTCAGAACACAAAATAAGTTAGCTGGGCGGAATTAGCAATCCCCAATTTTTAATGAACAACTGCAGATGAAAGTATTCAGATTATTTAACTTACTCTCCATCAGTCGAGCAACATCACTCTGCAGTTTGACAAGTAAGCCGTTTATCATTTCAGAGTTCTCTATTACAGAAAGAGGAGCAAAGCGTTAAAACAAATTTCAGGTATTCAATATGTTGATTTTCTTTATAAATCTCGAAATTTTCGCAATTCCTATTCCTTCCATCCCGAGCACAATGATGGCTAAGTAGGGAAATTGTATGAATTGGTTTTTCATGCTGGAGAAAGAAAGCATGAATAGTTGAAATCCAAGTTAGTTTCTGAAAGAAGCAACTTCGAATTTGGGAATAGGCTGTCATTGATTGCAGAGCAACTGGATCCAGAAGCTACTAATTTAGAGAAAAAGTTTCAATTCTGACATGGTATCTGAGAGTTTCCGTTCAAAGTTGATTAAATCTAGAACAAAGCAATTAGCAGTAATGATGAAAAAAATAAATGACTTGTTGAAAATGCAGTATGTATTGATTTCATCAGTATGGTCTTCTGATTTCATCAGAAGACCATTTCTTGATCGTATTCTTTTTGTATATCGACACAACCTGTAACTCACTCCATTGAAAGTGTAGTTGGAGATGCCTATTCATGCCCCGTGCTTCCAACAATCAGTACCTGGGCTCAGGGCTACATACATCACTTCTCTCTGAACATTACACATTGTTTTAATGATGACTTGAATGACTTTTTGTATCAAAATACAATATGCAATTATGAAAGAGACGATTATTCATTACTAACCAACAAATTCTTTGAGTTGCCATATTGGGCATTCTGATGACATTCATGGGGTCTGCATTCTGAGAACAGATTTGCAAAGTAACTATGAAGAAAGATAGAAGAGAAAATTTGCAGGTGCTGGGAATGCAAGTAACACACACAAAATGGTCGAAGAACTCAGCAGGCCAAATTTCTCGGACCGGCACGTCAACTGTATTCTTTTCCATATATGTTGCCTGGTCTGCTGAATTCCTCCAGAATTTTGTGTGTGATGTAGAAAGGTAAGTTGATTGACAAGTTGAGATTCTAAATTGGTGAAAAGCCGATTTAGATGTATCATAACGGATTTGGCAAGTGTGGATTGGTACGGGCTATTTTGTGGCAAAAGGGTATTTGGTGTTTGGGAGGTCTGAAAAAGTGAAATATTGAAAGTACAAAGCTTGTATGTGCCTTTCTGAATTCGATGTACAGATAAGCTTGGTTTTCAAGAGATATTGAAGTCCTGGAGAGTAAGATGAAGGGGATGTATAGCAGGTATGGGAAATAATAGGGTGCTTATGGAATATAAGAAATGCAACAAAACACTTAAATAAACCAAGTGGGATAAAATAAGGAATGAGGCTCTTCTAACAGCCAATGTGAAGCTGAATCCTAAGGGATTCATTTTCTGCAAGAGCAGAATGATAGTCCATGTGTGAAGCCAAAAGAAGAGTGAGACCTTAAATAATTTTGTACATCCGAATTTACTCAGGAGCTGGACACAGTGTTTATAGAAGTGAGGCAAAGCAGCATCAACTTCACGAACCTATACACCGTATAGAGGAGGTGCTGCTTTCCAGCCTAAAGCTGATTAGAGTGGATAAATTCACAAAGCCTGGCAAGCTGTTCCCTCGAACCCTAAGGGAGGCAAGACCATAAATTGCTGGGGAGCTAGCAGAGATATTTGAATCATCATTAGCGATCGATCAGTTACCGGAGGATTGGAGGATAGCCAAAGATGATCTGGTGTTTGAGAAAGGCTCTAAAAATAAAACAGCAAATCATAGCAGGCTGAGCCTGATATCAGTAATGGTAAAGTTACTGGAAGGCATTCTGAGGAATCAGATACGAGTGTATTCGGACAGACGTGGACTGATTAATGATATTCAGCATGGCTTCATGCGTGATAGGGAATGTCTAACCAGTCTTGCAGAGTTTTTCAAGGATGTTACAAGGGATGTTTATGATGGCAAGGCAGTAGATGTTATTTACATGGACTTTTGTAAGGCATGTGTCAACATGCGCATGGGGTTTGGTCCAGAAGGTTCAGCCAACTGTCATTTGGGATGAAGTAGTAAATTGGATTAGGCTTTGGATTTGTGGGAGAAGACAGATAGCTGTAGTAAATAGTTTTCCTTTTGACTGGAGTTCTGGGTCCAAAGTTGTTTCTCATCTACAGCATATAAACTATCTGAATGTTAATGTGGTTAACCTGATCAGCAAATTTGCAGATGACTCCAAGATCAGGAGTAGACAGCGAAGAAGGCTAATATAGCTCATAGCAGGATCTGCACCAGTTGGAAAAATGGGCTGAAAAATGGCAGATGAAACTTAATATGGACAAGTGTGAGCTGTTGCTCTTCAGTCGGACTAAGCAAGATAGCCCTTCCATAGTGAATGGCAGGGCAAGAAGAGTGTGGTAGCACAAAGGGTCCTTTGAATACAGATCTATTATTCATTGAAAACGGAGAATTGGGTTTATACGGTCATTAAGAAAGCCCTTGGCACATTTGCCTCCATAAATATCAGTATTTAGTGCAGGAGATGGAATATTATCTTGAAGTTGTATAAGATTTTGCTGACGTCTCATGTGGAATTTTGTGTGCAGTTTTGGTCGCCTACGTACAGGGAGGATTTAAAGAAGGTTGAAAGAGTACCTAATAAATTTACAAGAATGCTGAAGGGTCTGAGGGATCTGTGTTATAAGGCAAGATTGAATAGGTTATGACTTTATTCCTTAGTATACAGTAGACTGAGAGATGACTTGGTCTAGCTATACACAATTATGAGAGATATAGTGTATTTTCTAGCAGGTTTTTTATCCACTCTAGGACTACAATCACAGGTTAAGGTTGAACTGTGAAAAGTTTAAGGGGAACATGAGGGCAAACTTCTTCACCCAAAGAGTTCTGACAGTGTGATACAAGTTGCCAGAACATTTGGTGCATGCAAGCTCGATTTCAAAGTTGAAGAGAAGTTTGACAGGTACATGGATGGTTGTGCTATGGATGTTTATGGTCCCACTGCTGGTCGAAGGGAGTAGACAGTATAAATGGCTCGGCGCAGATCAGAGAAGCCAAAGGGACTACTTCTGCCCTGTACTTTTCTATGACTCTATTTTTTTAATGCAAGGGAGTCCAAAAGTAATACACTGAAAGTACAATGAACAACAGACTCTACTTTGTGACAGTCATACACGTGTGACAGTGGATATTTATACAAAGATTAGTCATCACAGGCATTTTCACATATGCAGTGGGTAGTTTCAAATGCAGACCCACTTGCCAGCAGTCTTCTCTTCCATTCTATCCTACAAGCTCATAATGATCCTCCCCAACTTCAGTCAACACCGTCCTTCAAATCATCCCTCCAGTAACTGCACTGTGGAGCCAATGTATTTCAGCAAGGACAACAGAAGCATGGATGGTATTGAACATGAGAAACGATATATCGTTTGGATGACCCACACTTAGAGAATAAATAGCAAGTGGAAAACAACTCAATGTGGATGACATAGGGGTGTGAATGATGGTTTAAACCAGAGTTTTTAGTTGATCCAAACGATGTGGAAGGAGGAGTCAAGTGCTTTAGACATGAAATCTTTTTGGAATCCAAAGTTTTTAATGGCCAATCTGATGTTGATGTCCTCCACAAATTGAAAGATTTACCACAACATAGAAACATGGAAGCATAGAAACATAGAAGACCTACATCACAATACAGGCTTTTCAGCCCACAAAGCTGTGCTGAACATGTCCTTACCTTAGAACTACCTGGGCTTACCCATAGCCCTCCATTTAGGCATGTAGCCATCCAGGGGTCTCTTAAAATACCCTATCATTTTCACCTCCACCACAATTGCCAGCCACTCTCTGCATAAAAAACTTACCCCTTGTATCGCCTCTGTATCAGCTTCCAAGCACCTTAAAAATATGTCCTCTCATGCTAGCCATTTCAACCCTGGGAAAAATCCTCTAACTATCCATGCAATTAATGCCACTCATCATCTTGTACAACTCTATCAAGTCACCTCTCATTCTCCGTTGCTCCAAGGAGAGAAGCCCGAGTTCACTCAACCTATTCTCATAAGGCATACTGCCCAATCTAGGTGAAGTCCTTGTAAATCTCCCCTGCACCTTTTCTATGGATTTCACATCCTTCCTGTGGTGAGGCAACCAAATTTGAGCACAGTACTCTAAGTGGGATCTGACCAGGATCCTATATAACTGCAACATTAACTCTCGGCTCTTAATCTCAATCCCACGATTGTTGAAGGCCAGTGCTCCATATGCCTTCTTAACCACAATCAACCTGCATAGACTCAGACCCCAAGATCCCTCTGATCCTCCACACTGCCAAGAGTCTTCCCATTAATATCATATTCTGCCATCATATTTGACCTACCAAAATGAACCAACTCACGCTTATCTGCGTTTACCTCCATCTGCCACTTCTCAGCACAGTTTTGCAATATATCAGTGTCCCGCTGTAACCTTTGACAGTCCTCCACACTATGCACAACACCCCAAACTTCTGTGTCATCAGCAAATTTACTAACCCATCGCTCCACTTCCTCATTTATAAAAATCACAAAGACTGGGGTCCCAGAACAGATCCCTTAGGTGCACAACTGGTCACTGGCCTCTCTGCAGAATATGAGCTGTCTACAGCCCACCTTTGCCTTCTGTAGGCAAGCTAGTTCTGGATCCACAAAGCAATGTCCCCTTGGATCCCATGCCTCTTTACTTTCTCAATAAGCCCTGTATGGGGTACCTTATCAAATGCCTTGCTAAAATCCATATACACTGTCACACTTGATTGGTCCTATTCTCTCACATCTTATCCTCTTCCACTTCACCTACTTGTAGAATGCTTTGGCCCCTTCTGGCTCTCCTAATTTCATTCTTAAGCTCCTTCTTCCTAGCCTTATAATCTTCTAGCTCTCTATCATTATGAAGTTTTTTGAACCTTCCGTAAGCTCTTCTTTTATTCTTGACTAAATTTACGACAGCCTTTCTTCACCATGGATCTTGTATCCTACCATCCTTTCCATGTCTCATAGGAACATAACTACACAGACCTCCACGCAAATATCTCCTGACCATTTGCCACATTTCTTCCGTACGTTTCCCAGAGAACATATGTTTCCAATTTATTCTTCCAAGTTCTTGCCTGATAGTCTCATATTTCCCTTTACTCCAATTAAGCATCTCCCTAACTTGTCTGTTCTTATCCTTCTCCAATTCTATGGTAAAGGAGATACAATTGTAATCCCTTTCTCCAAAATGCTGTCCTACTGAGTGACCGGACAACCTGACCAGGTTCATTTCCTAATACCAAATCAAGTACAGCCTCTCCTCTTGTAAGCTTATCTACATATTGTGTCAAGAAACCTTCCTGAACACAACTAACAAACTCCACCCCATCTAATCCTTTCATTCTTGGGAAATGCCAATAAATATTTGGGAAATGAGTATCTCCCACGACAACAACCCTATCATTATTACTGCTTTCCAGAATCTGTCTCTCTATCTGCTCCTCAATGTCCCTGTTGCTATTGGGTCATCAATGAAAAACACCTCATAGAGTTATTGACCCCCTCCCATTCCTAACTTCCACCCACAGAGACTCTGTAGACAAACCCTCCATGACTTCCTCCTTTTTTGCAGCTGTGACACTATCTCTGATCAACAGTGCCATACCCCCACCTCTTTTGCCTCACTCCCTGTCCTTTCTGAAACATCTAAAGCCTGGCAATTGAAGTAGCTCTTCCTGCCCCTGAACCATTCAATTTTCTGTAATGGCCACAACTTCATAGCTACAAGTGCTGATCCACACTCTAAGTTCATCCACTTCATTCATAATACTCCTCGCATTAAAATAGACACCTCTCAAATCATCAGTCTTCTCTAGCACCTGCCTATCCTCTGTTTCACACTGTCTCTAACTTTTCTCTATTTGTGAGCCAACCACCCTTTCCTTCGTCAGTTCAGTTCCGATCCCACCCCCCAGCAATCTAGTTTAAACTCTCCCCAACAGCCTTTGCAAACCTCCCTGCCAGGATATTGGTCCCCCTCAGATTCAACTGCAACCTGTCCTTTTTGTACAGGTAATACCTACCCCAGAAGAGGATCCAATGATCCAGGAACCTGAATCCCTGCCCCCTGCTCCAATCCCCCAGCAATGCATTTATCCTCCACCTCATTCTATTCCTATACTCACTGTCATGTGGCACAGGCAATAATCCCGAGTATACTACCTTTGAGGTCCTGCTTCTCAACTTGCTTCCTAACTCCCTGTAGTCTGTTTTCAGGACCTCCTCCCTTTTCCTACCTATGTCGTCGGCACCAAAATGTACCATGAACCTTTGGCTGTTCTACTTCCCACTTCAAGATGTTGTGGACCCCATTAGAAACATCCTGGACCCTGACAGCTGGGAGGTAAACTATCATTTGCATTCCTTTCCTGAATCCATAGAATCGCCAGTCTGACCCCCCTAACTATAGGGGTCAAGAAGAACAAAGGAAAGTGGAGATGCTAGAAATCTGGGTTAAATGTACGCAGAAATATGCTAGAAGCACCAAGGTCAACAGAGATCCGCGGAGTATATATTTCGACTGAATCAGAGCTAGAGTTGAGAGAAACAAGGCAAGGATAGAGAGAACAAAGACAATATTTGTGGTGATGTGAAGGTGAAGCTTTGCCAATGTTTCCAAAGGTGCCTGGTTAGGGATTAATCTGGTCAATTCGATGGAAAACTATAATTGTAAGTATAGAGCTCTCAGTATCATTAACTGTCGCCCGATCGAAAATCTCTCCAGCACGCTGTACCATTGAGAATTTTAAGTGAATCCAATTGCAGAACCTGTAATGCAGACATGGGTTAATGTGCAGAGCAGATCAGAAATCAAGTTTTACTTTATTTTAGCCAAATTGGGCAAAAAAAAACAAACCTGGGTAAAGCAGGCAACCATTCCAGTTCAAAAATGCAATAATCCAAACACAGACTTATTAATTCAAGATCTTGATCCAAAATGGAAAGCGGTAAGCAAACATCAAAAACAGAGAAAAGACCAAGAAAACAGGCTCTTGCTGCTTACAAAATCACACTTTAAGTCTGAGGAGAATAAGGTTCAGGAATCAGGAATTATTTCATTTTAGAATCTTTTTATTGATACATAATCTTCTACAGCTATAGAATATTATAAAACTTCAACAAATTAATATGTATACAATTAATAGAGCTAAAGAAAAAAGCTGATCCTAATATATTAAAATGAAAAAATTTATATATAGAAAAAAGAAGGAAGAAAAGAACCCCATCTCACTAAGAAAAAAAGACCATTAACTATTAAAAGAAAACCATTAGGAATCAACCCCCAGAAGCAATACGTTTAACCATCATCTAGATATATAAAAAAGTCATCAACCACCAATTCACATTTTTAAAAAAGATAATAAAATTGGAAGGAAACCATATAGCATAATTCAAATTAAATGGTAATATTTGGCAAAAGAACCCCATCTTCTCTCAAAATCAACTCGAGGTTCAAAAGTATTACTTCTAATTTTTTCCAAGCTGAGACATAACATTACTTGAGAAATCCACTCAGTTAATGTAGGGGAAGAAATATCTTTCCATTTTAATAAAATAGCCCTTCTTGCCAGTAGTGTAACAAATGCAATTACATGTTGATCTGAAGATGAAATACCCTGAATATGATGCGGAACTTTTCCAAATAGAACAGTCAGTCTATTAGGGTGTAAATTAATTTTCAGAACATTAGAGATTGTAGACAATAAAGATTTCCAAAACAGTTTTAATGAAGAACATGATCAGAACATATGTGAGAAAGTAGCTACTTCAGTTTTACATCCATCACAGTAATTATCTACAGTAGGAAATATTTTAGATAGTCTCTCCTTTGTTAAATAATAACGATGGACAATTTTAAATTGAATTAAACAGTGCTTGTTTAATTCATATAGAAGAAGAATTTACGTTTTTCAAACTGAACCCAATCTTCATTCACAAAGGTCATCTCTCTCTCCCAATTAAGTTCTCTCTCCCAATCTTGTTTAATCTAGTGATAGGTTCTCTTTTTGTAACAAAAATAAATTATAAATTCTGCTAAAGGAACCTTTCACTAAGGGATTCAATTTCAAAATGGTATCCAACAAATCAGATTCTTGTGAATATGAAAACTTAGGTAAATATAGTTGTAAAAAATGTCTAACTTGAAAATATTGCAAAAAATGTGTATAAGCAAGAATATTTATTAATTAACTCTTTAAAAGTCATCAATTGTCCAGCAGAAAATAAATCAAAACCAGATCCATTTATTTTTCCATAGGAGAAAAATGGGGTCGGTTATTGAAGATTTAAATGAAAAGTTTCGATATAAAAAACTAGACAACTTAAATAGTTTAAATTTTTATAATTTACAAAACTGAATCCAAATCTATAAAGATTGTTTAATAACCAGGTAAAATTTTAAATGTGGAATTTAAATTTGAATAAAAGTGAATTGTTTCCATTAAATGCTCCTGTTGGTACATATAATGATATTCCTTTTAGAATTGTTAATACATTTAGATATTTAGGTATTATAATTACTAAAAAATATAAAGAACTTTATAAACCTAATTTAGTTCTGTGGTTGTTCAGTCTGAAGTCTGTGGACTCCAGACTCTGTGTTTTCTGGTGGTCCCTTGCTGTGGTTGGACTTAACTAGAAACACCTGAGGCTCATATTGGAACTGGGAATATAAGTGGCCCTGGTATTGTGGTTGGTGGGGTCAGGTTGTCTTGTCAAGATACTCATGGCTGGTGGAAGGCTAGAATGGGCTCTTGCCATCCTTGGGGCTGTGTTGGAGAACCATGGCTTCTGGGAGCCTTGCTGGAAGTAGTTGGAGCTGTCATTGCAGTATGGATT
The DNA here is from genome assembly GCF_030144855.1 of Hypanus sabinus. Lineage (NCBI taxonomy): Eukaryota > Metazoa > Chordata > Chondrichthyes > Myliobatiformes > Dasyatidae > Hypanus > Hypanus sabinus. The sequence continues at coordinate 75,606,627 of NC_082721.1, forward strand.
CAGCTGTTTCCTGGGCCAGCTGGGTGGCTGTCAGCCACTCTGAGCTAGGTAGGGATCCGGTTGCTTCTGTAGCCAGCCAAGACTGCTGGCTGTAATGGCTACTTGGAGCTACCCTGATGCAGGGGTGGAGCTATCTGTTGTTCCTTGGTGTTTCTCTTCCTGTCCTTGCCCCCATGGGGTAAGTCTGGCTATTCTGCAGTTGCCCTGTGGGGGGAATCTGTCTTGTCTTCTCTTTGCCTCTGTTGGGTAGTTCAGGCCATTCTGATTTTACCTGAAGGATGGTCCAGCCCCACCTATGTCTGTACTGTCCTGGTTCATGTCAGTGTCCTGTTAAAGATGAGTCCTGGCTTGTTGGAGGATAAGTCCCAGCTCCATGTCGATGTACGGTTCCTAGACTGCCTCAAGCGGGCAGCCTCGAGCCTCGAGCCTCGCCCCAAGCGGGCAGCCTCGAGCCTCGACCCAGCACCCAAATCCCTAGCCAAAACTTGTCAGATCCTCGCCTGTGTTTGTGTGTCCGAGCCCGAGACAAGACCCAGGTTCCGGGTCCTTGTCCAGTCTCGGGCTTGGAGTCCACCCCAGGCTCCTTGTTCCCAGTCGCTCGTCCTGGTCCTGCTTCCCCGCCTCGATTGCATCCCGTCCCATCCTTGGGTTCTGTCTCGTCCTGTTTCCAGGACTACAGTGTCTGTGTCCTGCAGTTGGGTCCTGATTCAACCCCCAACCAGTGACAGAATGACACCCCACCCCCATTCAGGGACCCAGCAACAGACACTGGCATCTAACTCTCATCACCCTGGGGTCCCCCTCCTGATTGAACAGCCCCACCACCTGCCCGAGGTGTCCATAGTCCTGGAGTGCCTCTATGGTCACCAGGAGGCTCCCATGGGGGTTGGGGTACTGTGGTGGTTCAGTCCGAAGTCTGCAGACGCCAGACTCCAGGTTTTCCAGCGGTCCTTTGCTGCAGTCGGACTTAACTAGAAACACCTAAGGCTCATATTGGAACTGGGAATATAAATGTCCCTGGTATTGAGTGTTGGGGGGTCATCTTGTCAAGATGCTCATGGCACAGCTGGCTGGTGGAAGGCTAGAATGGACTCTTGCCATCCTTGGGCCGCGTTGGAGAACAATGGCTTCTGGCAGCTTTGCTGGTAGTAGTTGGAGTGATCATTGCGGTATGGATTCAGCTGTTTCCTGGGCCAGCTGGGTGGCCATCAGCCACTCTGAGCTAGGTAGGAATCTGGTTGCTTCCATATCCAGCCAAGGCTGCCGACCGTAACGGCTACTCGGAGCTACCCCGATGCAGAGGTGGAACTGTCTTTCATTCCTTGGTGTTCGTCTCTTCCTGTCCTCGCCCCCGTGGGGCAAGTCCGGCCATGCTGCCATTGCCCTGAGGGGGGGGGGGGGGAATCAGTCTTGTCTTGGCCACCATCAGGTAGGTCAGGCTGTTCTGCCATTACCCGACAGATGGTCCTGCCCCACCTTGGTGTGGAGTTGTAGATGAGTCCTGTCTCATGTCAGTGTCCTGTTAAAGATGAGTCCAGGCTTGTCAGAGGATAAGTCCCGTCTCCATGTTGATGTACAGTTCCTGGTCTGTCCCTAGCTCCAGGCTCCGAGTTCCCCAAGCTCCAAGCCTGCAGCCTCCAGCCTCAAGCCTCGACCCCAGCCTCAGGCCCACAAGTCCCTAGCCAAGCCTCGTCATGTCCTCGCCTGGGTTTGGGGTCCAAGCCTGAGGCAACACCCAGGTTCTGGGTCCATTTGCAGTCTCGGACTCGGAGTCCACCCTAGGCTCCTTGTTCCCTGTCCCTCATCCTGGTCCTGCCTAGACTGCATCCTGTCCCGTCCTTGGGTTCCATTTCGTCCTGTTTCTGGGACTCCAGTGTCTGTGTCCTGCAGTTGGGTCCTGATACAACACCCAACCTGGGACAAGTTCCTCTAGTAGACTCCGTGAAATGACTAATTTCTAGATGGAATCCACTTGCACTTTCTTTAATAGGTCATATCCATGCTGTGAAAATGATGATTTTACCTAGATTTTTATATTTTCCAAAATATACCTATCTTTTTAGCTAAAAAAATTTTTGATCAAATTGACTCTTATTTCTTCCTTTTATTGTTCCAAATAGAGACCAAGGATTAACAAGTACCATTTACAAAAATCCAAAAAAGATGGTGGACTTGCACTTGCTAATTTAAGGCTATTATTGGGCTGTGAATATTAGACAATTATGTTTTTGGTTATACTGGCTCGATAAGAGCCAAAAACCACTATGGGTTGATTTGGAATTAAGAGCTGTTGAACAATTTCATTTAACTTCAGTATTAGGAATCAGAAATTAAATACACAGATGGTAATTTGGAACAGGCGCAGTCAATGATCAATAACAAGACAGTCCAATCAGTTCTACAAAAAATTCCCTTACAGAACTATGCCTGTCCCTGCTGTCCAACCCCAGAACAGACAAAAGTTGAAACAATAATATTCCAGACTTAGCATGGTAGCAACATGGTAGAGCTATTGACGCAATTTAATCCTTCCTCCATTGTTGTATACGTGGAGTTTATACGTTCTCTCTGTGAGTGTGAATTCTCGTGTGTCTGTTGTGTGTAATAAATGGAAGAGCCAATGGATAGGAAAGCACAAAAAAAATGGGTTAGATTCTGACTGGTGTAAAAACGGTATATTTGGAAAAAAGTTTGAAACAAGAAAAATACAGTTGTTTTGTAGTTTGAGGAGAAAGAGTGATACAGGCAGATAACTCTTTACTAGAACTGGTAAACAGAAAAATACTAGGCATCTGAAGTTATTCAGTAAATTGTTCAGTGCCAGGGCTGAAGTACAATCCAAAACGAGGTGGTGTTACTCGCGCTTACATTCTCCTTCAGTCAAAGAGTGTGGGAGGCTGAAGACAAAAATAATAAGATGAAGAGTGGAAAGGAGAATAAAAATGACAGTTGGCTGGAAGTTTTCCATAAAACTCACCACCTTATTGCATATCCGTGGGACACAAAGGATAATGGAGTAGTATGATTAAATGTTTTAGTGAGTCATGCTAATAACAGTAATTGCTGGGCAGTATACAGTGTAGGATCTATGAACCAGACCCGTACGAAAGCTATCTGCACTTGAAAGACTGTACTCAACAGCGATTACTCTACATGTGTAAAAGTGGGACGATGGAATAGAATCCATAAATGAAACAGTAAAAAAATTAATTCAACTTAGATAGAGATAGGGAATTGATATTAATAATGGTTCATTGGGAGCAAAGTTGTGTCAAAGCTTTGACTGCTGATTTCATTGGTAGAGAAGAGACAGGCAGGGAGTGACGATCCCTCTACATTCTTTACAGTTGCATGGACCAATCACTACTCTAAGCAGAAAACTAGTACAAATTCTGGAAACTACACTGGACATCAAATTTTTAATATAATATATACATCAAACAAACACAAGTAAATGGTGTCAGGCAGTCAAAACAACGGACAAGTACAATGACAAAAGTAAAAAAAAATTTACTACACAGTATCAGCATTTAGAAGGACAGCAGTTTATTAAGAATGATCTGCCAACTTCTATTGTGTATATTTTTACTGCACTGCTGTGCACCCATGCAGCGTACAGTGAACAATAGTGGGGAGGTGATCATGGGAGTTACCATCAAGCCATGTTCTTTGTGTTGGAGCAACTATGCTTCAAGTCTGCCTGCAGCATCAATGCAGACATGAAATCTGTAGATAAAGCACCGGTCATCTTTTCAGTAATCTTGTACGCTGTCAGTACCTCCAACTGAACTTTGTCTTTTTGTGTGTTTTCTGCCTAGCTATCAGTCTGTGGTTTTGTATTGCCATGTGCTCTTGTCTGTTTTCATCCCCCATGAGCTCCTGTCCCCACTCCTGTTCTACTCTGGCTCCTGTATTACTGAGTACTCCACCTCTCACCTGTTTCCCGTTATTACCTGTTTTGCTGCCACTTCTATCTCATTCTGCTGTCTCTGTTTATTGCTCAGTGTATTTCAGTCCTGTGTTTTCACCTGTTTGCTGCCCTTCCGGGAGGACAGCCAGAGATTTAAAAAATGAATTTAAGTCGGATACTCTGGCGACATTATGAGCAAATATACCGTCATTGCCAACCTGGTAAATCAGCTAAAAATTGTCCTGTTTAGTAATTCCCATACTAAATGAGAATATGCTGAATACTTCTTCACTATCATCACTCTAGGCCCAGAGACAAAGTTCAGGCCGTCGAGGGTGATTTTTGCTCCATCTGGTCATGTATTTATAGCAAGGCAGTAGATATAGAGACAGATGTTTTATCAGCTCATTCCTCAAATGGATCTTCAATAATATGCGGCCTCGCATCCTCCTTTCTCTGACGTTCTCCTGCGGCTCCATTCATTCTGTAATTTTTCCTGAGTCATTTGCCCCCCTTTCCCCGCTATTTACATTGTACAGAGGCAGATTTATTGTAGACCTGTCAGCAGCTTCCGGCTTCATCAATCACGCTCCCGTGGTCTGTGACCTTTGTAACCGGATGTACTGGCTGCGTCAGGGTGGGTTATTATCAATACTACTAAGTGATATTCCTTTCGTAGAAGGTATAAAGTGATATATACCTATTGTGGGAAAATGGCATAAATTTAGATAGGCAGCGCTGTCGGATGGGGAGTCCAGACCAAGGGCTATCTGGGTGGAGCAATTGGTCCTAGTTAATCTATGGGCAGCTTTGTCGGGGACATGTGTGTCCCAGAGTGGAGCAAAAGTCATCCCTGTGGAGAAGAAGGCACCCGTGGGGAGGTGCAGACTTCCCCGCCGCATTCGCAAACCAGGCAAAGCAAATGACATCATCAGAATCACAGTCAGGTCTAGTATCACCGGCAACAGTACATTGAAATACATGGAAATAAAAAAAGGTGCATTGCAACACGGTCCCAATTACACTGCAGCTTTAATCTTTACGCCATCCGATTTCCAGAACTTCAGCAGTACCCGAAGACGGGGAGTGGATTGAGGAGAAAGTGTGGATGTAACTAGAAGAGAGCAAGGCAGAGGTTGTACTGAGAGGACAAAGACGAGAGGGAGATCGCAGGAGAAAACGGGAGCAGTTGCACCCCTGATGAACGGCCAGTGATGAGATCGGATAATTACAGGCTTTCTTGGGAATCAATCAACTACCTCAAATGGACAAGGAAACTTCAGCAAAGTGACTGGGAAACAGAGTACAGACGAGGACTTTGCTGTTGGACCTTAACTCCTTCCGTTACCAATCGGTAGAAGGGAAAGAACCCCTTATGCGGAGTTTGCTCGAACGCATTTTTGAACATTTCCTCCTCGGTAACATTATAAGCTTACTCAGATTTGCCACAATGCCAAGAGTCACAGCGGACAACAGGATGGAGACAATCAGGAGAACGCAGATCATCCAGGGGAAGAATTTTCTTCGGATAAGCTCGGCTCGTGGACCACCACATCCTGTAAAGTACAAGAAAGTATCGTCACTGCAAGTACGAGAGGGAATCGTTCAGCGTAGAGCCTCGAAAGCTTATCTGGGTTAGACCTGGAGAATGTGCGGAAGACTGGGTTTTGTTGAGAACATTCGAACGACCCAATAAACGTGTCGTCAGGATAAGAATCTTCACTCACAGCAGATGAAAAATCCAAGCTGCGCAGAGGCGAGGCTCTAAAAGTTCTCTACATTTACACACAATATCACTCGCACAGATAAGATCAACGTTGAAGGAACGAGTTTATTGCTACAGCCACCACCAATACTCGGACCCGCATCACCACTCAGTCAACATTTGACATTTAGGCTACAAATATTGTGGTTACTTTGTTTCTGAATGTGTAATCGATTCCAGCCCATTCGCTACAACGGAAGAACTATTACTAACCTGCCTTCGGTTTCTGCTGATCACCATCTGTAGTGAGTTCAAAATTACCCCTTCGCTTCATGTTCTTGGCAGCGGCGTCTACTTGACTGAGGAACACTGGAAGACGAAATGCAGTTTCTAGTCTTATACATCCTCAAACCGAACTTCCGTTATTCCGTGTATGTAGAAATTTAACATTTTTCTGCTGAATTCTGTTAAATATAACCTCTTCTGCTTCCTGATAGCCCGATCTGAAGAAAAGCAGGTTCAGGTGCATATTCATTCAAAGCGGCGTCTTTTCAAAAATATATATCAGGGCATAGAAACAGAAACCCTACAGAACAATACAAGCCCTTCGGCCCACAAAGCTATGCCCAACATGTCCTTACCTCAGAAATTGCATAGGGTTACCCGCGGCCCTCTATTTTTCTGAGCTCCATGAGTCCAGAAGTCTCTTAAAAGACGCTATCGTATTCGCCTCCACCACTATCGCCGGCAGCCCATTCCATGCACTCACCACTCTCCACGTAAAAAAAAAACCTTACCCCTGACATCTCCTCTGTACCTACTTTCAAGTACCTTAAAACTGTCCCCTCTCGTGTTAGCCACTTCATCCCTGGGAAAAGGTCTCTGACTATCAACACGATCAATGCCTCTCATCATCTTATCCACCTCCATCAGGTCACTTCTCATCTTCCGCCGCTGCAAGGAGAAAAGGCCATGTACGCTCAAACTATTCCCATAATGCATGCTCCCCAATCCAGGCAACATCCTTATAAACATGTATAATTTCCACATGCTAAGTGAAGGCACTGACTGCCAGTAAGAGCTCGGACCTCACAATCGACCTCGTTATGAACTTGCACTTTAGTACTTAACTGCACTGCACTTTAGCTACAGCTGTTAAACTTTATTCCTTATTATTATTCGTTTATCTTGCTCTCTCTCAGTGCATTTTGCAATAATTTTATCTTCATGAACAGTACACAGGGCAAGCTTTTCACTTTATCCCGATAAATGTGACAATAATAGACTAATCCAAAGTGCCAAGATACTCGCTTCTTAAAATCTCACAACAATGTCCAAGCTAATTGATTATTCACCTTGTTCATAGGAGCCGTTGCATTCAAGAGACGGACGGTACAATGTGCGGTGAGAACCCAGATGCAGAGGGAGAGGCGCTGAAGCAGATTGAGCAGATTGAACTTTCATAAGAACTATGCAGGGCTGTTAACTAAAGTTCTCAAACTCAGAGCTGACGCCGACACTGCGTCTTGGAAGCAGTAGCATATTAAATAAATTAAATAAATTTCAACCTGTTTCTTTCTCAGACGAAGTCCGAGGTAAGGAGAAACGTTACAGTCGCTTTTCTTTGGTTACGATTACGTGTCAGAGTCCGTGGTTGTTACAGGGACCCCCGGACTAGGCGCAGACCACGAGGCGCTGGAGACCTGTGCCCGGAAGTCCCAGAGCAGACACTTTTCCAGGCGGTAATTAGCAGAAACCCAAGGTCGTCCCATCCCAATCCAATTGATTCTGGACAAGGCCCCGCAACCCGCAAGATGCCAGACGGTGACCGCCCAGTAGACCAGCCTCAAGTAAACCAAGCGGGAAAGAAGAGGAGAGGGTTACTGGAGCGAATGGAGATAGAGTCACTGGCTTAAGCTGGGAAAGATGGAACACGAGGTGAATCTTCATCGATGATGGTAGGCGTAATCAATATGATCATGTGTTGACAGCATTCTCCATTACGAATAGCCCCACGAAGCGTGAGACCAACGCGGCTCTCAAATTTCAAAGTAAGATTCTCGATGTTTTCATGTTGGTGAAACTGTCTTGGGCTCAGCACGTAAGAGCAATTGGAAAGAAACCACGGCCGCTCCTCAACTTCCAGAGATGTTATGCGAAGATTTGGCGTGATATCTAAAACTTTCAAAAACTTCTATACACGTGATTGTATAACAGATTCGTATGGAAATGTCAATGCCCTTGAAAAGAAAAGCCTACAAAAAGTAGTATATATGGAGCAGTCCATTTTGAGTAACACCGTCCCCACTACTGAGCACATCTACATGAAACGCTGCCGCAGGAAAGCATCTGCAATGTCAGGGAGAGCCCTCTAACAAGGACATACCTCTTCTCGATGCTGCCATCAGGAAGAAGATACAGGAGACGCAGACTCACGCCGCCAGGTTCAGAAAACATTATTGCCCCCAAACAATCAGGCTCCTGAACCATAGGGCATCACTTCGCTCAACTTCACTCACACCATCAATGAACTTTTCCCACAGACTATGGGATCACTTTTAAGAGGTAGTTATGTTATATTCTCAATATTTATTGCTTATTTTTATTTTTGTTCTCAGCTCAAGTGAGATATGGGCACAGACAAGTACACTCATTCGTCAATTGCTAGGAACTTTCGGTCTTGTCTAGTAGTCTTTAGTATTGTGGCTTACTGGAGATTTACTTAAGCATTGATGTGTGCATCTCGTTGTTTAATGTTTAGTGATATTGAGATGATACCAGCTGTAAATATTACTATTGTGATAATGTAGCCCCTGTTCATGTTCCATAGTGTTTCAATTTCCTCCTTTAATCAGAATATTACTGGCTATTTTCACTTATTGATTTCTATTTGTTATCTGTGTTTGGAATGGCTACCTCTATTTGGAAAGTTGTTCTGGCTTCTTTGTCCTTCAATGCTATATCCTGTCGTTCATAATGGATTGTTCTATCTGTAATAGTAAGTCGTTCGTACTACAACTTGTAGGACA